>NC_054713.1:42519820-42644820 GCF_016097555.1 Gigantopelta aegis | reverse complement strand
TTTACTTCAGCGTTTACATGCGATGTCAAACTTTGAGCTGTGTTTACTCGGTTTCTGGCGCCATGCTAAGTTGTAGGTTTTCGCATGTGACGGCTCATATATGTTTTCAAACTTCGTAAATATCAGATATTATTTCAAGTGAAGTTGTATGTATCTGATATAAATGATAGTGAAAATAAAATAAAATAATAAATAAAAAAAGATAAATAAGTAAATAAATAAATACATAAATAAATAATTTGTGGATAGACATGTAACATTGATTAGTAGTTGTACGACTGTCTTTTTTTAATAAAATGATAAGGGGAAAATAGAGCTGTGATAAAGGTCTATGTGAGTTAGGGGTTTTGTTGGGGGTTTTCGGGGTAAAGTGAGGCATACATGTGGAGAATTAAACATCACTGGAAATCTGCGTGCACATTTAACTATAATTCTAATTTATTAAAAGTAGCAAACACATTCCACTAAAGTTAATTTTATTGTATGAATCTTTTAATTTTGCGTCGATACCCTTGACAGCCGGCTCCAGAAAGTTCGTCTAAGTTAATGTTTTACTGCTTTTGGTCTTAAACCATTCCGATGTAAACTTTAGTAGACCGTTTTTCGCTGCCATTTTAACATCTTATATGAAATATGTATTAACCTTCTGACTACTGCAGGCGAGACATTTTCAAAATGGTGGTTTTTGTTTTGATTTTTTCAATTGAAAATACCTTGAAATTTTGAGTTCAAAAAGTGGTTTTCGGCAAGTATTTTCGCTTGACAACAATGGCGGCACATCGCGGTAATTTTCAGGGATCGATAGCTGATTGTAACAGCTAATTTGATAATAAATTTGATCGTTTTACCAACAACGAAAATTACCAAATATTGCAATATGAATCGTAGTTCGGGTTTTAAAAAAAATTCTGGTCAGAAAACCACTGTTATCGGGAATAATGGACATAAATACTGGACAGCTGGCCACAAATGCCCGTAAGTAAACGCAACTTTTTCGATTTTTTGCCTAATTTTAATCACCATTAGCCAATCTAAAATAATAAAAATTACAAAAAGACATGAAAATAATACTTACCGATTCATATATGAACTTTATTTCATGTATTTATGAAACATTTAAGTGAATATATGTGAGTAAAAATTATTAACTTGTAGGCCTACCCACTCAATGTGGTTTTTGTTAAAAATTAATCCAGTAGTCTAAAGGTTAAGTACGTTAGTCGCTAGAGATTCACAGCTCCTACAAAACTACTCACGACGCTAATGACAACTGTCAATCATACCCCCCAATTTGTATATAGCTTTGATACCGTCCATTTCAGCAAGGGACAGTTCTCTTCATGTACATGTGCAATGGGAATGTGAAAGAGGTCTATTTGTTTAGGGCTTCTGACAATGTTTGCTCAACAAGAGTTATTTCCCTTTAATAGAAAATTTCTATTTTAATTAGTGTCAAGTTAAATATTTTTTGGTAAAATAATCATTTTAAAGGGACATTCCTGAGTTTGCTGTAATATTTAAGATGTTATTGACTAACAGACTTTTTAACGATTGTAATTACATATCAAATACATTTTTCTGCATAAAATATTAGTGGCTGTATATTAAGCTTGCTTCTGATCGTTCTAATATTTGTACTAGGTTAAATTTCATTTTATTTCTTAAAATATATTTTTTCGTATGTACGAAATTATTTGAAGACAAAATCCAGTTTGGGCTTCTTACAAATATTAAGATGACCAAAAACATATTGAATATACAAACACTGATATTCTAAACAAGAAAATATATTTAATATGTAAGTTCAATCGTAGAAATATTTTATTAGTCGAAAACATCTTATAATGCAGCAAACTCAGGAATGTCTCTTTAAAGGTATTCCACCCGTACAGCAAAATATCGTTATCATTCTTTTCTTATTTAGAAAGTGTCCACGGTCCCTA
The DNA here is from genome assembly GCF_016097555.1 of Gigantopelta aegis. Taxonomy (NCBI): domain Eukaryota; kingdom Metazoa; phylum Mollusca; class Gastropoda; order Neomphalida; family Peltospiridae; genus Gigantopelta; species Gigantopelta aegis. The sequence continues at coordinate 42,642,877 of NC_054713.1, read as the reverse complement.
ATTTATTTGTGATAAAGAAACGACATCCAGACGTGTACGTACATGTTGTCATGTAGAAAAGTCTGCACAATAGTCACATATTTATAATACTAATAGTGTCGGTTAGTGTTAACTTCCGTTACCGTGCACCAGCAAACACGTTCCCTACACTAAAAACTAGCTGTATTAATATTGAACAGGCTAGCGTTGCCATTACCACAAGGCTTGTTTCCAGGTTGTGTTCCATTTTTCTTCAAGATAATGTTTTTAATTACACGTCAAACATCTAAAAGTAGCATATAGTAATACAAAGACAACAGGAATTTTAATCACTTGCTGCGTCAGAGTGACTTCCTGTCTTTGTAGTAATTTCCTCCCTTGTGGGAGAGAACCACTAACGCATTATCACTTTGAGTATTTGCAATGTATTAGTAGTGATTTGATGAAGATATTGTTCAACCTATAGCTATCACCGGACTCTCGAGTGCAAAACATTGAAGAAAGTATTGTCAGTAAATAAAATAACTATCATTTGTTGTTGTTGTTGTTGTTGTTGTTGTTGTTTTTTGCTCTTCATAATTCTACAAGGGTCGATCATATCGAGACCTAACGACCCGAATTGGTTGTATTCAAAGTTATAGATTTTATACAAACACGTTTTCACCCTTAAAACGTTGTTGTTGGTTTTTTGGGTTTTTTTGTTGTTGGTTTTTTAATAATATACCGGTATGCTAATTCTGAATGTTACCATCAGTGTAATATATGTCCTGTTCAGATATAATTCATAGGAAGAAGAAGAAGAAAGCCTCACCTACAACAGCAACAACAACAAAAGAAAACAGTTTGTTTTATTTAACGACACTACCAGACCACATTGATTTATTAATCATCGGCTATTGGATGTCACACATTTGGTAATTTTACCATTAGTAGCAAGGAATCTTTTATATACATCATTCCATAGACATGATAGCACACACCACGGTCTTTGGTGTACCAGTCCTGGTGCACTGGATGGAATGAGAAATAGCTCAGTGGAGCCACTGACGGGGATCGATCCCAAACTGACCTTGCATCAAGCGAGTGCTCTTCCACTCGCCCCGCACAATATATATATTTTATATATATAATTTTTTTTAAAAATAAAATAAACAAATAAAGAGGTGAGGTGGTTTTGTTTGTTTAATTGTTTGTTTTTGTTTTGATTTTGTTGTTGTTGTTTGTTTTGTTGGGGGGTCTTTTTGGAGGGGTGGGGGTTGGGGAATTTTTGTTTTCGCCCCACCCCTACCATTAGGCTGATATCGACACATTATTGGTATAATTGGGTCAACGTTAAGCAACCTGCTTCCCTTAGTCCATTACGTGTCACAATGACCACGTGATTGACACCTGCTAACAGCTGATAAGTAACATTATTAATGTTGTGAGAATAGTAAGTCTGTTAAAACAGTCATGAGAGGAATTAGGGGACGGTCCAGGTTGGTACCTTCTCTTAAGCATTTTCACAGCGAAATGCAAACCTGAAAACATTAACCGGCCTCGGTGGCGCAGTGGTTAAGCTAACGGACTACAGGCTGGTAGGTACAGGGTTCTCAGCCTGGTATCGGCTCCAACCCAGAGCGAGCTCAGTGAGTAGGTGTAAGGCACACTCTTCTCTCTCACTACCGTAACCACTAACCAACTAACAACTAACCCACTGCCCTGGACAAACAGCCCAGATAGCTGAGGTGTGTCCCCAGGACAGCGTGCTTGAACCTTAATTGGATATAAGCACGAAAATAAGTTGAAATGAAATGAAAACATTCATTCAACTGTCCCTGGGGGGGGGGGAGGGGGACGGGGACGTAGCCCAGTGGTAAAGCGCTCGTTTGATGCGCGGTCGGTCTAGGACCGATCCCTGTCAGTGGGGCCCATTGGGCTATTTCTCGTTCCAGCCAGTATATAACGATTGGGATATCACGAACCGTGGCATGTGCCACCCTGTCTGTGGAATGGTGCATATAATATGAAATATCCCTTGTTACTAATAGAAAAATGTAGCGGGTTTCCTCTCTAAGACAATATGTCAAAATTACCAAATGTTTGACATCCAATTAGACTATGATTAACAAATCAATGTGCTCTAGTGGTGTTGTTAAACAAAACAAACCTTAACTTTTTTCATTTGTCCCTCGCTCATATTTAATATCAAGTACTCCATCCACCACATATTATACCGAATAACTATGCATGTTCTTACATTTTGCTGTCAATTTAAACAATTGCTTTAATAATCTATAAATAGTCGCCTGAAACGATTGAGCTGTAGCATTAACTAGTCTGAGGCGCGATGGGTTGTATCTAGATCTGGACCCATCGGACAAGTTTATCGTCTCAACCAAAGCCACGAGAAATATATATATATATATATATATATATATATATATACATGTGTATATATATATATATATATATGTGTGTGTGTATATATATATAAATATACTTGAAAAGTACTGGAATTTCTGTTCACCAGGTCTGTATATACACATACACATACACATACACATACACATACACATACACATACACATACACATACACATACACATACACATACACACACACACACACACATACATATATACATACATACATACATACATACATATATACACACATACATATATATATATATAATATATAATATATAACACCCATGGTAGGTTAATCTACTACGACAATACTCAGCATGGAGTAGTTATAAAATGAAATGAGAAGACAAACTTGTGAGAGAATGAATTCTAAACGGCTAAATTAGTGCTGTTCAGTTACATTTAATTATTTCTAAAGAAGGCGACATGTGGAAAGGTGATTTAAAAAAACAACAACAACAACTATAGAGCACATATCCATCAATTAGCAGTACAGACGGTAAAAAAGAAATACAGATTGTAAAAGTTGCACCTGTATTAAGATAACTTATTTTTGCGTATTTTAGTTTTTGGATTAAAAATTCAAGTCTCCCTGCTCTAAAGTTTGAGAGAGAAGTGACTTCGCTCTATGATTTTGACCTCGCGTGAGGCCTGATTTATTTAAGCCCGTGGTATGTGTTGTCCTGTCTACATAGGGAGATATACAGACGATTCCATTGTGCTATTCGTTAGGAGTAGCCTAGCTATTAAATTATATACTAATAGTATAGTAATATAATAAATATATAGGCTAGTATATAAATACAAAATACAAATTAAGTTATACATGCACAGTTCTAATGAACTCGTGTAATTTCTCTCCCTCTCTCTCTCTCTCTCTCTCTCTCTCTCTCTCTCTCTCTCTCTCTCTCTCTCTCTCTCTCTCTCTCTCTCTCTCCCTCCCTCTCTCTCTCTTTAAAGCATACATTGAAGAGGAAGGGAATGTTGATTAAATGACACTGTTTTATTAGTGGCTAATATTGTACAGTAGGCCTAATTAATTATCCAACATGGTACCTCTTACCTTTATTCACGATATCTAATGAGAGAAGAAATCCATCCTCTATCGTCATACGCCTTCATACCTGTCAACTATTTGGACAGTCAAGGATGGGATTCTTTATGCATTCGCCCCACATACAGGCTGGTACCATGGCGAGACGTAGCCCAGTGGTAAAGCACTCGCTTGGCGTCAGATAGTCTAAGATTGATCACTGTTGGTGAGCTCTTTGGGCTATTTCTCCTTCCAACCAGTGCGCCACAACTGGTGTAGCAAATGCCGTGGTATGTACTGTCCGGTCTTTAGTATGGTGCATATAACAGATCCCTACATTGGCATTTGCTGTTATAGTCGGAAGGGTAATTTTGTAATCCCATGGCGTAGAAGCAGCGGGTTTTCTCTCTAATTATCTTTTGTGGCCCTTAAGAATTTTTTTCGACGCCATATTGTAACCGAAATTAAAATGTTCGAGTTGAGGATGTCATTTTAAATAAACCACTAAATTTATATAGCCTTTGATATATGAAAGTTGTGGAGTACTAGCTGATTAGCTGGAATGAAAAAAACCAAATTTACTTCTGATGAGGATTAATCGATTCTACAATGTTTTCTAACTGATTAAATTCATCTCCACTGGTGTTTTCCTATTAGAGCCGATTTCAGTCAGATTGCAGACACGTACAGTGTTTCTGCCAGAAAGATTTTTGGGGGGATATGGAGCTATGAAATTGAATGCAACCACAGTTAACAGGGGTGTATGGGGGGGGGGGGGGGGGCTCCCCCAGAAAGAAAATGGGTTAAGTTTAGGGTTAGGGTTAAGAAAATCATACATTAATGATTAGAGTAATTAATTTTGTAAAAAGGTTAACTTAAGAATAAATAAAATTGGGTATATGGCGCCATACCCGTTTTACCCTCTAGCAGAAACCTTGACATAGGAACGATATACATCTCTCTCAAAGGGGGCACAGCCTCTATTATGGGGCACAAACCATTTTAAAATGTATTATTATATATATAGAGTAGGGAAAAAACAAACCCCCGTACATTTTCTTCCTCGTGGGGGAGGGGTGGGACTTCGCCCATCTCCCTGGTTCCTGGATTCACAATATTTTGCGCCTGCGAATGTGCGGAGTGTGGTATCACATTTAATATATAGTTCAGTGATATTCAGAATAGAGCGATCGTCTCCTGTCCTGGACGGAGGAGCCGGCCCAGGCAGACGCCTGCGCCCATGACAGGCGTGCGCAGCGCTACAACAGCTGAATGTGCACGTTAAACCCTATGACCTGACCTGACCTGACCTGATCAGCGCTCGTCTAGGATCTAAGGATGCGATGGCTCATAGAATCAATCGGCCTCAATGATGTGGACGGCTTTTTTTTTTTTAAACCCATCGATCAAATGTTGCGGTATGTACTGCCCTGCATGTCTAAAGAAAGTGACTTGTGTCACAGCGAATCGAGACATATTTATTCTTTTCAACCAAATGTTGAAATAACCACATTTGTTTTAGACACCAAATACTAGTAAATGTAGTTTAAAATGTGGTTTTGGAAATTCTTTTCATTTATTTTCCCATCACGCAAGTGTTTATACTTTGTAGGTCATCATTATTTTACCTCACTCGCACAAAACGCGGAAGTAAAGTGAACAATAGCGCCCCCTGGCGATGTCAAATGACGGGAGCTATGTCGCAGAGAAATGTGTCACAAAGCCATTCGAAATGACTATAATATTTCCGGGAAAAGGATATTTCTTGTGACGGAACTACGAACATGAAGATTGTGGTTAAATCGCAGCAGGTAATACAGATTTTCTGTCTTATATATGACGGACATTTTGTTTTTGTCGGGACTCGAACCGGGGAATTTGCGCAAGATAAATTTCCGATCGACAACATGACGACAAAATGTGTTATGCATGTTTTATGCGATGGCCATTGTTTTTGAGCTCGTTTATCATTTATATTTAGTTATAATCTCGACAGCGTAATAGCCGAAATGCAGGATTAAAATAAAAAGACGAATTTTAAAGATAAAAAAGGTGTAACATTTTGCTAAACCAGTCGATAAATCGATGCCTATGACTAAGTTTAGCAGTGTCCAGACATCTAAACATCTGTCATATATTCAGGAATTGGTCAGTGTTGAGAGATTTTAAATAGAGGATAGGGTTACTATTTAATGGGTGTTTAATGAGATGAAGGGGCATTTATTTCTGGAATTGTCAGCGTCAGTTTCAAGTTGATAAAGACTTTAAAAGGTTCAGATAAATTACATAATGTTCACTATTTTTTTTATCAAAGTCAGACCTCCCCATCCCTGCCCCCATAATGCTTCTTGTTAACACACCCGATGTAGACATATAGTTTAAACAGTGAGCACTGGGCTGTTATATTAAGCATGTCTTCTGAACGTTCCAGCATTCAGTTCATTCAGGTTTAGGTTTAGCGATAGTATTAGCATGCATGCTGGAATGTTCAAAGTCTTTTCATCCTATGCTGCTTTTCCTTAGGTCAGTCCTATGTGGCAGCACGTTTCCTCTGTCACTGCAGACTAAGCATTAACATAACAGGAATCAAATTTTATTTTGGGGGGCACAGTTGTGTTGCCTGTGAGTGTGATGTAATAACAGAAATTAGGACACCAAGGCACCATAAGCATATGAGACGGGGCGGTGGGAGGGGGTTCTATTACTAGTACTGGAGCAAAACCTTAAACTCGAGCAAAAATTATATTAATATTTTGGCAAAATGTGCTAACCTGGGATGTTTTTACCATGTATTTCCATCAATCTACCCTCAAAATTAGTTGTAATCCATATACAAATGTGTAGTGATTCATTTGCAATTCTATATAGCTGTTTGATAGTAATGAATAAACGTTGTTATCCAGATTCGGGCATTTTTGTTTAATTCAAGCAAAAGCCAGCCTGCCCCCTGTACCAAAATTGGAGCCTGCATGTACACCTATGGGCATCAAGGCAAACATTTCCTTCAGTTGAGAGACACAAAGGTAGCTGAATATTACTTTCTATTAAGTTTTCCAAGTGCTTTGCTGAATTTGTTGAAAATGCAAGACTCGAAATATAGGAAATAAAATATGACCTGTTGTTATTTAAAAAAAAATAGCAGGCCAAAAGAAATATGTCCTGCTAAGAAAAAATATTGTCTACTGGAAATAAGACAACATGGAATTAGGGTATCGACAAGTATACTCGAGTACTCGGACATGGGCTGAGTCTAGCAAGACTCGATTCCATTCACAGGACGTGAGTACCTGTATAAGGAAGAGCACTCTTATTTAATTAAATATTTTTAATGTAATTTTGCCATATGCTTGCCTCCAGTTACATTATATGGCTATGAGAATGTGTGGAATGCAATACAATGACATGATTTGGCATCCATGTTCAGTGCTGGAATTAAGATGCATAATGCTGTTTTACTTTATTCCTTAGTCTCATCGCGACGTCATCTAGTGTAAGTATCGGGGTACTTGGGTCTGGGTCGAGTTTGACCCTCGAGTACTCAAGTCCAGTATTTTGGACCCGTGGATGCCCTACATGGAATGAGGGGAATGTTTGGTTTAGTATGTGAAAAATTAGGTCCTTTAAGGTATATTTTTGAGCATTATGGAATTAAAATATAACAGATTCCCAAGCTAAATAACAGATAATAGACAGACATAATCGTATATATACATTTAAATGTCTCTTGAAAAATGGCCTGCGATACTGACAGTAGTTATAGCAGGTGAATTTGTATTTCACCTGCTATACGTCTAAAAAAAAATGGACTACATGGTGTTTGCTTGTCACAGTCAGTTATTTCGAGCCCGGAAATGGATGCCATTTATCATGTTACCAATGATAATTTTACTATCTTACATCTATATATATATTCAACATGGAATGTATGGGGAAATGTGAACCCTGAAATAATCATGTATACATACAAGTATATTAAATGTTCATCAAATACAGGTAGTAGGCAAAGGCATAGTGCCCATTACACACAGTATGCATGTGAGAAATGCAAAAAAATCTAGGAATAGGTTGAGGCTGTCTGTAATTGTTCTATAAAATATCCTCTTAAAATTGACTTGAAAAAAGATAAAAAAAAATGTCTCAGAAAAGGCTCAGAATGCATCTACAGGCGTCCTAAGTTTCAAAATTTTCACGGGGGGGGGGGGGGGGGGGAGGCCCCTTGAATCCCCCCGCTCGGGCATGCCTTCGGCTTGCGCAATGCTAAATTTTTTCTGGCTATCCCGCTGGTAGGTATATACATACATGTACATGATTTAATTTAAAATGTACTGAGATGTCGTTAAACATTCCTTTCTTTTTCTCTCCTTTGCCACTATTCCCCTGTTTAACCATTTTTGTCCTACATCAGGTTACATCATTACATACATGTATAAGTCCTCAACTGATCAAACTGATAAGTTCTGGTGCCCTATATTTACATGTACATGCATATACTAATCAACAATAGAAACATATTAATTTATTTTCTTACACACCTGTCGAGAACATCATTCGTTATTTATGATAACACATACCTGTTAACACATGTACATTTGTTAACAATTTCAAGACATATGACTGGCTACTCCTAGGTGATTACCAGGTCACCAGTGCCATACCATCCAATGAAAAAACCCAGCACAGTCGAAATAGATTACACTGTGACATATAGTTAACCTGACAATCATTTGTCTGTGACGTGTAAGTTAGCGAAGTAGTACTTGTAAGTGCGAGGTGCACCGAACTTTTGATAGAGAAGTGAACACCACAAGTCCTGTGATTGGTTATAAATGTGAGTGTGTTGGTTGTAAAAAATAATAGTTTCATCTGGGTAAAAAAAAATTGCAGTTTTATTTCATCTAGTACCAATGTGTCAAGTAGCCTTGTGCTTGAAATGTGTATGGGGTACCTGTAAAAAAAAGTACTCGAATTTTGTGCGAAACTAGGGTAGTCATAGACGCTACCCGTTATCTCAGAAACGAGCAGCTTGACCCCCATTTTTTTCTGATTCATTTTAAGTGTAAGGGGTGGTAGTATTTAAATCCGTGGCGTTTATGTCGGTTGATACGTTGCAGGTAGGAGTTTTAGCCACATATGTTACTATTGTCGTCTATGGGATTTGATTTGGTAGTATACACCCTGTTTCTCTAATTTACAGGTACTTATAATTATTTAGTTTGAATTGCATTACCATGTGGGTTTATTAAAATTATCTATGTCTTGTCAGTACTAGCTCTGGCACTCGCCAGATTAGCCAATTGTGAATTTTAAAAACTATTGGCGAATTTTTATTTTAATTTGGCAAAATAATTTCATGTAATAATTGATGTTTTGTTAGTAAATAACTCAGGCTGCAAAATGACCGGGTTCGCATCGCAAAAAGCGATGCAAAATCTTGCGATCGCGATGCAATATTGTAACAATGACTAACAGTTTATGATGCATGTTTTTTGTAACCAAATTGATCTTTGAATTGAGATCGCGGGAGAAGAACGCACTTAGGGGTGTCGATTTTCCGTGATCGCAGCCAAGGTACATGTAACTGATTCGCCAGTGATAAACATTTTTAACATTTATCTCAGTGTACAACCTTTTCGCGTGTGTTAGTATTTCAAATAGAAAATACTGTCGGAATACGCGGAGGATGTTTGACGTTTTAACAAGAACAGTGACGTAATGTACTAGTTTCTACTTCATCGTTGTAACCTAATTTGCAAGCAGCTATGACCTTGTACACTGAACTTGTAGCCTACCGTGCACGCAAATATATTATGTTCACGAATTAAATATACCGCGAACATGCTGATAGCTCCGCGAATTTAATTACGCGTTAACTTATTTCCGATTTAGCTTTGAATAATGCCTATAGATACAAAACACATAGCGCATTGCATGCACTTTATTTTTATCGTCAAATTACCTGCCACGTGGCTTTATACTACAAGTGACAAGTGCTATGCATGATCTGCGTTCAGCGATAGCCAGTAGTCAAAATGTCTGATAATTATTTTGACCGGTTGTCGAAGTGGTCGTTCAGTTTAACTTGTTGTGTGACAAACATTAGCGACAAACGGCTGGCTGAACTCACGTCTGGTAGCCTATCTCGTGACTACAAGATTTCAGTTTGTTGTTTTTACACTGATTATTCTTATATTCGATACATACTTGTGGCTTTCATTATTTGTATACCTAAATGCAACCTATGAATACTACTAATAAATAGTATTTGGTCTAGTTTGTGATTTTTCAAGTTTTCTGCATCATGTATTATCATGCGGACAAGACATACATGTGGACAAGACTAACGGCATGCATGACACGGACCGCATGGCGAGAATGTCTCGAGTATAATTATATCTTACGTGAAACTGTCATTGAAAGAGTTCAGTTGATATTGGTCGTTTTTATTTTATTATTGGCAAAAACTATCGTGAAAATGTAAAATGAAAGCTTGATCGCGAATTATTTTAGCCGCGAAAATGTTTGTGTATACATACGGTATTATCGACTAATTAACAGCTTGGCGTTTTTAATTTCGAATTGCCTCGGTATATATATCGTTTAAGAATTGTCAATTTTCATAACAAAAATGAACACCGAATACGTTGGAATGATCAGCCAAATGAGGAATTTTTCTCGGGCTTCAATCGCACTTTGGATCAGACATACAAATCAACTCAGGAAAGACTAAAAAATCACTTTGAACAAGTTAGATGACCAAGCTGCTTAGCATAACCATTGACAAATATTATTCAGAAATATGTTGTACTATAAAAATTAAACCCTGACATTTCTATGCTATTTTCTATATAGCCAAAAAACCCAAAGTGAGATTCTCTGGTTGTGTGGAGGGGGAGGGGGGAGGCAACTGCCCCCCTTGACCTCCGGAGGATACGGCCTTGTAAACAAGTGACAGTGATGACCCTTCACATGTACTGTTCTGTACTTGTTTTATTTTGGGGTAAGCAGCCCACAATACAGATACATGTATAAGAAATATGCAATTTTATTGAAAAGAATGTGTTTTATTCATGTTTACTCATTTTATTAAAGTGCTAATCAAATTCCAATAGTTGCTAATCAATTCTCCACCCAGTAGGAAAAACTGCTAATCAAAATTTTAAAAACAAATTGCACCCTGTAAATGTGTTTCAGAAATTGTTATAAATTTAATAGACAATTAGTCCAACTTTTCTGGTCAGAGCTAGTCCAGCTTGAGAACCTTTTAGGTCTATTGACAGCATATTTAACAAAATAATTCTGTCATTTAAAAAAAAAAAAAAAATATATATTTATCCTATAACTTACCCATGTTATCCATGTCATAAACCCATGTGATAATTTACTTTATTAACTCGGTTAATAATGGTATGCAAATTTGCAAGGTCTCTAGGTAATGTGTTGTTGTGGATGGGTCATTTGCTTACAAGCCAACAAGACCCGTGTACCTGAGCGTAAGGTTTTCAAAGATTTGTTTAAAATGCGTGACGTCAAACTTATCTGTGCTAATCGTGATGCCGTCATATTATCGATGGTGGTGACTTCAGTACTGTGATTTACTAAAAAACTGAATTAAAATGTTATTTTAGAAGTGTTATAGGATAAATAGAATTCGCTACTCATGTTTTTTAATATGGAAAATATCAACCGAGTCTATGTTAATCGGTATTTGTCGAGGGAGCCTCAACGAATACCGATTAACGTAGACTCAGTTGATATTTTCCATATTAAAAAATACTCGTGACAAATCCTCTATATATTTTAAAATTATATTTGCATTTCTTTTGTTCAGTATAGATATTTCTATACTAGTACATGTGTGTGTATGAATACAGTGGCAGTAGAAGTAGCAGTACTATTGTAGGTTTCCTGTTGTGGGTCAATTTAAAGTATAAAATTAGTCACTGCATGGGCAACTGTATGCATGTGTATGTGTATTTAGCAAAATTAGGCCATGAACAATAACATTTATCTGTACATGTAAGTTAACTACAATTGCTAGGGCCATAAACAGGTTTTAGTTGGAAAATGGGTTTAAATTTATTTGAGGATATGTAAGAAACAGAATACTATAATTTGTGTCTGTTAGATACTATTTATTTTACAATCCATGCAATATTTATTTACATACTCATATACCACTAGAGTTTCGAGTGTGTCTGGCACAGGTCCGGTCTCTGGATAGCCATGCAGTGGCCTGACCTGGGACTTATTTTACAACTTGTTGTTTAAAAATGTGTCAAACTAGCTTTTGCTCATTATATATGTTTTTAAAACAACTTGTAAGATAAATGTTATCTAACAGCCACTCATGTAGTATTCTTTATTTAATGACCGGCCTCTGTGGCGTCGTGGTTAGGCCATCGGTCTACGCGTACAGGCTGGTAGGTACTGGGTCCGGATCCCAGTCGAGGCATGGGATTTTTAATCCAGATACCGACTCCAAACCCAGGAGTGAGTATTCCTCAGGGCTCAATGGGTAGGTGTAAACCACTTGCACCGACCAGTGATCCTTAACTGGTTCAACAAAGGCCATGGTTTGTGCTATCCTGCCTGTGGGAAGCGCAAATAAAAGATCCGTTACTGCTAATCAGAAACAGTAGCTCATGTAATGACAACAGCGGGTTTCCTCTCAAAATCTGTGTGGTCCTTAACCATATGTCTGACGCAATATAACCGTAAATAAAATGTGTTGAGTGCGTCGTTAAATAAAAACATTTCTTTCTTTCTTTATTTAATCCCCCAGTATAATAATTAATATCTCTGTATTTTATACAAACATAAATATATATATACTCATGCAATTAATGAATCAAAGTCTCACCACACTGGGTCAAATATTGATTTAGACAATTTTCACATATATGCAAAGTATTTCTTTGAAAATTATTAAAATGTGGTTAATTTAAAGAATATTTTATAAGCTGTGTTGTAGCCACTTTGTGTAGAAATGAGCAGTTCACTGTTGGCTAATTTGGCAATGGACAGGGTGAGCCCGGGTAACTTAAGTTTTGGTCTCGGATACCATGCATTCCCGTATTTTTTTCTATCAGTATAATACGTAATTAATTGTGAAATCCTGTTAAAATCAACTTCCACTGTACATGTACTACATTATCTTTGTATGACACCCAATAGGAGTATGTATTTTTGTCCTGGGGTGTTGTTAAACATTCAAGCACTCGCTTGATGTGTGGCCGGTCTGGGATTGATCTCCGTCGGTGGGCCCATTGGGTTATTTCTCATTCCAGCCAGTACACCATGACTGGTATATCAAAGGCCGTGATATATATATATATATATATATATATATATATATATATATGCTATCCTGTATATGGGATGGTGCATATAAAAGATCCCTTGCTACCAATGGAAAAAATGTAGCAGGTTTCCTCTCTAAGTCTAAGACTTGTACATGTATGTACATATATATATATATATATATATATATATATATAGGTTATTACCAGAGTGTTTTTCGGTATCGTCAATATCATATATTAGGAATAAAAATTATATTATGCGAGCCTCTGGCGAGCATAATACATTATTTTTATTCCTAATATATGATATTGACGATACCGAAATACATGAGGGTAATAATCTCTTTATCATATAAGCTCAAGCTTAATACAACATGTTTTTGTAAACTGTACATGCAACTTTAATTCCAGTCCGCCATTACTAGATATTCAGATGACGTAAGAATATGTGGCGCGATGTATTTTTGAATGGAAATGACGTCAAACTCGAATGACGTCATTTTGGATGTCCTTACATCAAAATAAAGTTATGCCTAACGTTTTTTGTTTTTTGAAAACTGGACAGCTTTCAGTGTCAAATTGCCATTGAAATGTTTTTATTTGATGACTATGAATGCATACGTCAATCATGGAGTGTCACCCAAGTACGTTTGCTTAAATGTCAATAAACCTAGTGCCGAGACCTCGACTAATTTACATCTAATTTGCAAAGTTATCAAATTCTCAAAGTATGTGATCTGAAAAATATCACATACTTTGATTGCACTGAAAATGTAAGATATTATATGATAAATATATATATATACATTGTATATATATATATATATATATATATATATATATATATATATATATATGTATGTCAAAAAAAAAAAAAATTGACATCCAGTAGTCAATGATTAATAAATCAATGTGCTCTAGTGGTATAATGTGTATATGTACCTGTTTATACATGTGTATTTTAATTATTAATACACATTTATTTTTAAACTAATAAAATCAACTTTTAAACAAAATTGTAATGTGAGACAATAGTGTCTGTCATCAGAAACAGTCTGATCATAAAATGTGTTCGTGATTGTAAAATGTGTGTGTGATTGTGAAATGTGTGTGTGATTGTGAAATGTGTTCGTGATTGTAAAATGTGTTCGTGATTGGAAATGTATATGTGATTGGTAAATGTGTGTGTGATTGGTAAATGTGTGTGTGATTGGTAAATGTGTGTGTGATTGTAAAATGTGTGTCATTGGAAATGTGTTCGTGATTGGAAATGTATGTGTGATTGGAAAATGTGTGTGTCATTGGTAAATGTGTGTGTGATTGGTAAATGTGTGTGTGATTGTAAAATGTGTGTGTGATTGGTAAATGTGTGTGTGATTGTAAAATGTGTGTGTCATTGGAAATGTGTGTGTGTGATTGTAAAATGAGTGTGATTGCGTCCGTGGATCAACTCGTCAGTGGCTGACATTAAGAGCCCTTGTTTCTTCCCCTCACTGACAGAATAACCGCACTGTGATCTGCGATATAATATTTGCATTCTGCGCGAGTGCGTCTATAATTGGAACTCTGTACTAACGGCCATTGGACAAACCCTTTCATGATGCACTTTGCATATGGTGCTGTTTATTCAACTGAATCATTTGACATGTCTGATCATATCAATGACATCCATTCATGTGCATGTAGCACTACTAGTTTGTAGTTTCATTTCGTTTCAACTCTGTGCTTATATCCAATACGGTTTGAGAACGCTATCCTGGGCACACACCTCAGCTATCTGGGCTGTCTGTCCAGGACAGTGGGTTAGATGTTAATTAATTGTTAGTGGTTAGTGAGAGAGACGATGGTGTAGTGGCCTTACACCTAGCCACTGAGTCGTTAAAACTTGCTCTGGGTGGGAGCCGGTACCAGGCTGTGAACCCTGTACCTACCAGTAGGTTAGTGGTTAGTGAGAGAGACGATGGTGTAGTGGCCTTACACCTAGCCACTGAGTTGTTAAAACTTGCTCTGGGTGGGAGCCGGTACCAGGCTGTGAACCCTGTACCTACCAGCCTTATGTCAGATAGCTTAACCATGACACCACTGAGACTGGTTTGTAGTACATGTATGTGTATACATGTATGTATACTGGACACCAGTAGATACGCAAATCAGGGTTATGTTTAAGTTTGTAATTACAATAGGATTACTTGATTACAAACACTCAATTCTGTGTTCCATGAAATGATATTAGCTACTGCTTTAAATCTCACTAATAATAATATCAGCACAACATGTGTTTTTGTCTGTTTTAAGTACAGTACATGATACAGCAAGGTCTTTATAACACAATAATGTTATTACCAACTGCTGAAGGGTTGTAGATCTATATTTAGGAATGCATTTCAAGTTACTTTAATATAATTATTTACCAATTCAGTTGTTTTGAAGTGAATATTTTGAGGTCCGCATGTTTATACTTAATTTGGGCTTGTTTATTTTGGGTATATAAAAACAGTCTAGATGTTAACCTGTAATTCTTCTGAGTCTCAAAACGTGCTATTTAATCTTTTCTTAAAAATTTGTTTTAATATTACAACTAAATTACAAGTGAAAATTATTATTATATTTTTTTTTGTGGAGTTCAGTATGGTATACACGTACATATAAGTGATTACACGAAGTAATTAAATGAGAATTTAAAGGATTGAGTGTTTACATACATGTTAACACGTTGTTCAGTGGGTGGGTGTACATGTGTAATTACAGGTGTTCTTCAGGTATTTTACCTTCATGTACATGTAGGTAATAATGTAGTAATTACTAACCGCAACAGATCACACTTGGTCATAACATTAAGAGTAGAAACCCCCTGTTCTCATTATCAGAGCTCGAACTTAACTTATTACCTACAGCAGTTTTGAAATGTGTTTGCCGTAGGCAACAGCCTCACTGATGACAAGTTTAAACCTGTGCAGTCTGCAGCAATTTTAAACCAGTAACCTAAATTGCAACAAATATAAATTTTCAAAAAATCTTCAATGTACTGACGGCTATAATTTTTATCCACGTGGCGGCAAAGTCCTTGTTGTTTGTTCAGTAGGCGTAGCCTACATGTATGTGTTGGCAGCACATTCCTCTCTATCTCCCTCCATTTTTTCTCTCTCACTTTGTCCCTTCATTTTTCTCTCTCACTTTCTCCCATCATTTCTCTCACTTTTGCCCTCCATTTCTCTCTCACTTTCTCTACCTCCATTTCTCTATAAATTCCCATTAGCATACCCCCTCTGTCTGTCTGTCTGTGTCTATGTCTGTTTCTGTTTCTGTCTCTGTCTCTGTTTCTGTCTCTCTCCCCTCCCTCCCACTATCCCTCTCCCTCTGTGTCTCTCTGTCTGTCTCTCTCTCTCCCATCTTACCGGCCTCGGTGGCGTAGTGGTTAGACCATCGGTCTACAGGCTGGTAGGTACTGGGTTCAGATCCCAGTCGAGGCATGGGATTTTTAATCCAGATACCGACTCCGAACCCTGAGTGATTGCTACGCAAGGCTCAATGGGTAGGTGTAAACCACTTGCACCGACCAGTGATCCATAACTGGTTCAACAAAGGCCATGGTTTGTGCTATTCTGCCTGTGGGAAGCGCAAATAAAAGATCCTTTGCTGCTAATCAGAAAGAGTAGCCCATGTAGTGGCGACAGCGGGTTTCCTCTCAAAAACTGTGTGGTACTTAACCATATGTCTGACGCCATATAACTAAATAAAATGTGTTGAGTGCATCGTTAAATAAAACATTTCTTTCTTTCTCTCTCTCCCCTCCCTCCCCCTCCCTCCCTCTCTCTCTCTCTCTTTCTCTCTCTCCCCTCCCTCCCCCTCCCTCCCTCAGTCTCTCCCTCTCCCTCCCTCCTCTCTCTCTCTCTCTCTCTCTCTCTCTCTCTCTCTCTCTCTCAGCTATGTACACATAGCATTTTCCTATTCAGCTGACACATGGCAAAATTGCTGTTTTAATATTGCCATGGGTGTATACATTATTATGTACATATGATACATACGTTTTTCAAAGTTTGATGAAAATCATAGTAAATTATTAAACATTTTAGATGGGTGGAATTCATATATGCAAGTACATGTATGTACAATGTATGCATATGAGTTGTTTGCTTATAAATAGTTTATTTTAAAAATATATACGCTGGTCACTTCAAACTAGGAGTGTCAGCTGTTAATTTGGCTACATGCAGTACATACATATACAGTGAACCCTCTCTAAACTGGACTCTCTACAAACCAGATATCCCTCAAAATTGGACTTTCTTCATAGTTCCTTTTTAAATATTACCGGAGTAGTACAGAACAGAACCTCTCTAAACAGGATATCCATTTAAACCAGACTTTTTACTTTGTTTAATGGGTGTCCATTTAAAAGAGGTTTGACTGTATATATGTTTGTACACTACTTACATATGCAAGTAGATGACCTACATGAACAAGCATCTTAAAAGATTAATTTGACAGGTTTTTAATGAGTGATTTGTCATACGAGATCACTGCCTGCACCGTGTTTATAATTGTATGACCTCACTCACATTAACCACTCATGTAAATGAGTCAAACACAGGACTTTGAGAATTGAACATTTGCGAAAACCATGTATGGGTTACGCCAAAACAAATTCAGGTAACCCATTTCGTTTTTAACGTAACCCAACGTAACCCGTCATGACCATGTAAATGAAATTAAAGTTTGCTTTTGTTTAACAACACCACTAGAGCACATTGATTTTATTAATCAATGTATGTGAAACATATATTATGGTCATTTTGACACAGTCATAGAGAGGAAACCCGCTAAATATTTTCACAAGTACCATCCCTAAAACAGGATACCACATACCACAGCCTTTGATATACAAGTCTTGGTGCACTGGCTGAAATGAGAAATAACCATATATTATATATATATATAATAACCACTGATGGGGATCGATCCCAAACCGACTGCGCATCAATTGAGTGCTTTACCACTGGGCTGTGTCCCGCTTCATACTTATTTTTATGTGTCTATCCAATTAATGTTCAAACCAGGGAACATTTTGTTGAGTATTGCATTATGATTCACTACCAAGTTTAAGATTTTGCTACAAAATTTTAAAACATTAAACAGTAGCTGTTGATTAATTTTCAGTTTACTAGAAATATTGCTAATCAAAAGTTTAACAACAAGATGTTCCCTGCAAGCATACTGTCCTGGGCACCGTTCCACGAACCGATCTTAGCACTATGTCTAAGATCACCTTAAGTGTATAACGACCGTATGCACTTAAGGTGATCTTAAAGCTAAGATGGCTTTGTGGAACGGGGCCCTGGGCACACACTTTAGCTATCTGGGCTGTCTGTCCAGGACCGAGAGTAAATTGTAAGTTTGTTAGTGAGAGAGAAGTCGGTGTAGTGGCTTTACACCTACTCATTTAGCTGTTAAACTTGATCGCTCTGGATGGGAGCTGGTACCACTGGGAGCTTAATCACTAAACCTTTCATTTCAACTTATTTTTGTGCTTATATCCAATTAAGGTTCAAGCACACTGTCCTGGGCACACACCTCAGCTATCTGGGCTGTCTGTCCAGGACAGTGGGTTAGTTGTTAATTATTAGTTGTTAATGAGTGGGAAAGAGGGTGTGCATGTGGTCTTATATCTACCCACTGAGTCGTTAAGACTCGCTCTGGGTGGGAGCTGGTACTGGGCTGCGAACACTGTACCTACCAGGCTTATGTCCGATGACTTAACCACAACACCACCAAAGCTGGTATCAGTCGGTGGTAAACAGCTCTCATATGAGGTGCAAGGAATTGTAGCATTGATCCACCTCAGTGGACCAGTAGTGTAATGTCTTTTTTTCATTCACTCCAGAGATACGGTAGTATTCCAAATCAATACTTGTGCTAAATCCAGTCTGTTGGGTGTCTGTAGAAACACCATTTGAAGTTGGAGGGGAACAGTTTAGTGGGGTGGCATAAGTCAGATTTTCATCTTTATTTATATTGATAGAGGTGTAAAAAAACTGACATTTTCGTCCTCAATATGAAGGGGGGGGGGGGGCATGTACCACACCCCACCACATCCCAATCCCCCACCGGTGTTCCTACAGGCCAGTGTTAAAAAGCATGGTGTGAACACCGCACCTGCCATCATTGCAGGCATCGAAATTAGCACAATGCCTGGTAATTAACCCATGTACAGATTACCACAAAATTCAGACATGGTAACATACATGTACAGTGATACCTCTCAAAACCGGACCCTTTGTAAACCAGAATTCCTCCAAAACCAGACATTTTCCACACTCTTTTTATAACAATCGGTACAGAAAATAACCTCTCTAAACTGGATACCTCTTTAACCAGACATTTTACTTGGCCCTGAGATTGTCCAGTTTAGAGGGGTTTCACTATATATATATATATATATATATATATATACATGTAGATTAGAAAGAAAGAAAGAAATGTTTTATTTAACGACGCACTCAACACATTTTATTTACAGTTATATGGCGTCAGACATATGGTTAAGGACCACACAGATTTTGAGAGGAAACCCGCTGTCGCCACTACATGGGCTACTCTTCCGATTAGCAGCAAGGGATCTTTTATTTGCGCTTCCCACAGGCAGGATAGCACAAACCATGGCCTTTGTTGAACCAGTTATGGATCACTGGTCGGTGCAAGTGGTTTACACCTACCCATTGAGCCTTGCGGAGCACTCACTCAGGGTTTGGAGTCGGTATCTGGATTAAAAATCCCATGCCTCGACTGGGATCCGAACCCAGTACCTACCAGCCTGTAGACCGATGTCCTAACCACGACACCACCGAGGCTGGTGGCATGTAGATTATGACACATTTATCAAGTTTACATTACATTTTCCATTATTTTTATTATTAAAGTCTTTCATACTCATAGACACACAAATCCTTTATTATCCAATCATATCACTGTTTTCACATGCCATTCAGTGTTTTATGATTGCATGTTACATCAAAAGCTACAGTACATGGTATGTAGTGTTCTGTCGATAGGTAGTCTCTATGACGGCAAATTTGTGTCATACTTTTAAAATGTTTGAGAAACGGTGTTCGTGGTGTCATGCATCCAGAAATCAGCTTCTATGCAGAGTTACTTTTAACAACTCGTTTGGTAGGTACAAGAGCCACAACAAGGACTTTTCTCTTACTACCAGGTCACCAGTAAACCTGGAGAACCTAAATACATACATGTAGAGCTTTGAGGTGGGTGCCCAAACCCCATTTCATGCAGCAATCTTAGTGCAAAAAATGCCTTAAGTCGCAAAATTCTACTTTCAAACTTAGTCACTTACGGTAATGTTAGTACTAAGATCCCTTTATAAAATGGTTCCCGGAGCATTGTGATTGAATCTCAATTGGATATAAATATAAAAATAATTTTAAAATGAAACAATATATTGAGGTGATGTTAAACAGACAAATATTCCTTTTCTTTGAATCATACCAGTACTTACATATATGTTAAAAAGACATGTTTGAAAAACACACTGTCAACCCCCAATTGACTAAAATGAGAGACGTCGATGTTCGATACATTCCATTTCTTTCCTTCTTAATAAAGTATAAAAATGCATGTACCTGTACTTATATATTAAACAGTTAACTATAAAACCCTCCCTGCAACCCCCCCCCCCCCCCCCCCGAATTTACTTCCATAGTGGAAACAGCACCTGCTGTGAAACCAGTATAAATGTTGTTTGATTTGCAATAAAACAGTTTGAATGTGTGCAGAGTCTTGAGCCGGCCACATGCACACAACCTGCTCATTTGGCATGTTGCTGACTCATTAACCCTTGAGGAATCAATAGCACGTTAATACACTTTGTGTCTCTGTCAGTCTCCGAGAACACGGAGAATCTGTTATTACAGGGACACGACACTGGCGGAACCGGTCACTGTGACCACGGCTGGGCATCAATACAAATTAAATATAGAGAATTTATTCCGCATGAGTGGCTAGCTGTTAGTTACATACATGTGCCATTTATCTTACAAAGAGGTCTTTCAAAATGTGTCTATTGAGTGAAAATTCAAGAATTGTACACAATGTGCCATTAATTTATCTTAGAAAGAGTTCTTTCAAAACATATCTAATGAGTAAGAATGGCCGATGAGTTGAGTGGATGACCAAGAGTTATTTGAAAATATATCTAATGAGTGAGAATGACACACGACAGTGAGTAGCTATTCAACACATTTGCCATTTATCTTAGAAAGAGTTGTTTTAAAATGTATCTAATGAGTGAGAATGGCACATGACATTTAGTGGCTGTTAGCATGTGCCATTTATCTTAGAAAGAGTTGTTTTAAAATGTATCTATAATGAGTGAGAATGGCACACATGACATTAAGTGGCTGTTAGCATGTGCCATTTATCTTAGAAAAAGTTATTTTAAAATATATCTAATGAGGGAGAATGGCACATAACATTAAGTGGCTGTTAGCATGTGCCATTTATCTTAGAAAGAATTGTTTTAAAATGTATCTAATGAGTGAGAATGGCACATGAGTGGTTGTCAGAGACCTGTACCATTTATCCTAGAAAGAGTTCTTTCAAAATGTACATGTATTTGATGAGGGAGAATGCCACATGACATTGAGTGGCTGTTAGAAACATGTGCAGGGCTCACGCGACCGGGCGAAGTGAGCCCAAACGTCGCTCTGACCAGCCTGACTTCGCCGTGCAAGTCACCGTAAGGCGAAGTCTGTGTCGCCTTTTTAAAAATAGCCATCACTTGCAATGTACACATCAGGGATAAATGGTGACAAACTTGAGGAACACCTATTCATAGATAATAATTAAGTGTGAAGTGTCTGAGAGTTTGAAGAGAGACTGGCGCCACAAAATCATGCGACAATGCTCACAGATACCGGTAGACTGGCTACCTCAGACAACACCCATGTCTGGCACTAATAGTTGGCCTAAACGTGCTACTGACTGTTGAAGCGTGTTGTCAGGCGAATGTTCTGGAAATTATACAAGGGTGAGGATCTAGACCACGGCGAATGATTTTTTTAGGGAGTTTGGGTCATGCTCCACTGGAAAATACATTCAAAAAAAAAATTCATTTGAAGCAGCAGACCTCAACGTGAAAAAAAAAATATGGGGAGTAATTAACTAGTTTTACGTACACTTTGTCATAATGAATAAATTCAACATACAAAATAAATATTGAAATTATAAAATAATACAAGCAAACCTGTCCTAGTGGAGTTTTAATGTATACGGTATGCACTGATAATAAAAGCTAACCTGTCCTACACACCCAGCGGCCACCTAAACTGGATCTCCGAGTCGCTAAAGTGCCTGTGTTACTGTAAACCACTGTAAATTCTATAAATATATTTTTTTTATGTTAAACAACAGTGACAAGGAGCAGCAGATAAGTAATGTTCACACCTTCACGGATACTAGTCTAAAAACTCCACAGTGTATCAATTAAGAAACTGACTGTGGAACACATTTAATTGCCTCTGGATAATCTAAGCTTAACCACGGTAAATTAATCTACTGATTAATATTCTTAATAGATTAATACTCTGCATGGAGTAGTGCTGTTCAGTTACATTTCATTATTTCTAAAGAAGGCGACATGTGGAAAGGTGATTTAATTTTTTTAAATGTAAAACACTAGAGCACATATCCATCAATTAACAGTACAGACGGTAAAAAAAAAAAAAAAAAAATCCAGATTGTAAAAATTGAACCTGTATTAAGATAACTTATTTTTGCGTATTTTATTTTTTGGATTAAAAATTCAAGTCTCCCTGCTGTTAAAAACTTCGCCCTCACTAAAGCTTAAGCGAGAAGTGACCTCGCTCTATGATTTTGATCTCGCGTGAGCCCTGCATGTGCCATTTATCTTAGAAAGAATTGTTTTAAAATGTATCTACCCCTAATGAGTGAGAATGGCACATGAGTGGTTGTCAGAGACCTGTGCCATTTATCCTAGAAAGAGTTCTTTCAAAACGTACATGTATCTGATGAGGGAGAACGCCACATGACATTGAGTGGCTGTTACAGTGTTAGAAACATGTGCCATTTATCCTAGAAAGAGTTCTTTCAAAACGTACATGTATCTGATGAGGGAGAACGCCACATGACATTGAGTGGCTGTTACAGTGTTAGAAACATGTGCCATTTATCTTAGAAAGAGTTGTTTCAAAATGTAGCTAATGAATAAGAGTGCCACATGAGCGACTGTTAGATGGACAGGTACCGTTTATCTTAGAAAGACTTGTTTTAAAACATGTCTAATGAGCGAAAGTGACTTGGATACCCTTTTAAACGAGTTGTAAAATAAATGTACATACACATTAAAAAACCCCCAAAAAACATTGTATCTTAACAGACATGAATGTAATAATATTCTATTTCTTACATACATGTATCCTTAAAAACAAGGTTTGAAATAAATTAAAAAATATTTTTCAACAGAAACTTATTTACGGAACTTACACCCTAGCAGTTATAATTACGCATCAGAGAGCAGTCAGTTTCATTTGTGTTTATTTCATTTGATGGTATGGATGTGGCGAACAGGTCATCACCTAGTTGTAGCCAATCGATAATCTGTTACTGCTGTGTGATATCAGAAATAATAACTTGAATAATATTCTTGCCAACAGTTGTGTAAGAAATGATTATTAATGTTTGTCTCAAACTCTTTAATCTTAATTATGTAGACATTTTAACTGTTATAAACTGCTTACATGAACCATATCCGTACATGGATATTTTTTGAACATTTATTTTTATGCTACTCTTACTACAAAGGGAAAATTACAAGACTCCCATCATGTGGTCATGTGGGATAGAAAAAGTACACCCTTGGTGGTGTCCAACCAGTGCACCACAACTGATCAAAGGCTGTGGTATGTGCTTTCCTGTCTGTGAGTAAGTGTATATATAAAAGATCCCTTGCTGCATTGGGAAAAATGGTTGCAGTTTTCATCTGATGTTTATGTGTCAGAATTACCAAATGTTTAACATCCAATATCCTATGATTAATTAATCAATGTTCTAGTAGTGTAGTTAAACAAAACAAACTTCTTCTTCTTTCCCTTGGTGGTGGTGCAGTGCATCGTAGGATCGATCCCCCTTGGTGGACTCACTGTTTTTGCCCCATTTTTAATCACTAATATGCTAAAGGCTGTGGTACATACATGTACATGGTACATGTATGTATTGTCTCCTGTCTGTACAAAGTATGTATAAGATCCCTTGCTGTGTGGTAGGCATATATCCTATGTGGCAGTAGTAGGTTTCTTCTTTAATACTCTATCCCAAATGTCATAAAAACTGTATGTCAAGACTCCAATATATACGGTAGTTTTGTAAATATGCTGATTAAGGTGTTGCCGACATTTCTTTCCTTTCTTTTATTTATATTTATATAAGACTATACAGGTGTAGAGATATTTAATCTCTTGAAGTGGTGAACTTGATCACATCAGAACATCAATAGAAATGACATTCTTGTATTTAATGTTTTTGTGCATGTGTCTCTGTTTCTTTCTTGTAGTCCCAGTGGTAAAACACTCAGTTGATGTTTGGTCTGTCTGGGATTGATCCCCATCAGTGGGCCCATTGGTCTATTTCTTGTTCCATCCAGTGCACCGCGACTGGTATATATATCAAAGGCCGTGCTATGTGCTAGATATCCTGTATGTGGGATGGTGCATATAAAAGATCCCTTGCTACTGATGGAAACATTTAGCGGGTTTCCTCTCTATGACTATATATGTCGAAATTACCAAATGTTTCACATCCAGTAGCCGATGATTAATCAGTCACTGTGCTCTAGTTGTGTCATTAAACAAAACAAACTTTCACTGTTTCTTTCTTTACAAATATGGATACAAAAGGAAGTACATAATCGACATTATACTAATGGAAAACAGTCATCCATTAGCTGGGTCACGGTGACCGTGTCGATGCATTAGTAGAAGTTACATTCGTGTATTTTGTCTTGTGGCACATACCTGTAGCTACCTGTGTGATGTTACACTTATCTGTTTGGATATTACAGGGATACTTACACCACAGTGATTATGTCACATCATATCAACATTGCTTATAGTTCATATTTATGTTTATTACACTGTGGTGGCAGAGATACCCATAGGATATTTAACATGTCCGTGAATTTGGTAAATTAAACGGTGTGGTCATTTGGCTTAGACTGCATGATCGCGTTTGCGTATATGCTATCATATATGGCCAGTTAGTAACATGCAAAATACGTACATTTATACGGCACAGCCAGTTTGATCGCGAGGCCGTTTAATTTTCAGGGCATTGAGGCATATGACTTGGGCACTGCAGAAATTAGTGGGATATATGCATATGAGAGGTCTTGAACAATCACATTAAGTTTCTAATAAAATTTATTAAAAGGACATACCCTGGTTTTTAAACACTAACGCATATTTGTTTACTATTATAACCGTTTTTGATCAAATAAATCATACTTTACTTAGATTTTATTGTTTAGTTTATCAATTTCTGTACATTCGAAGTGTTTTTGGTCATCCTGGTGTTTTTAATATCACAAAATTCATTTCTTATATTTTTAAAAATGCATGTGCGTTTGAGAAGTAACAGTTATGGAGTCAAATTTTAGTCTAATTTTAGAGGGTATTTCACCATTTCAAAGTCACAGACTCATGTTTCACTCAATTGTAACTTTATCCAAATGTGTTACAGGTTTGTAGATTAACTAAACTTAGTGTTAATTTTCACGGGTTGAAACTAGGGTCTGTCCCTTTAACTAAACTTAGTGTTAATTTTCACGGGTTGAAACTAGGGTCTGTCCCTTTAACTAAACTTAGTGTTAATTTTCACGGGTTGAAACTAGGGTCTGTCCCTTTAACTAAACTTAGTGTTAATTTTCACGGGTTGAAACTAGGGTCTGTCCCTTTAACTAAACTTAGTGTTAATTTTCACGGGTTGAAACTAGGGTATGTCCCTTTAAATGTTTTATTATAAGGTAATCAATTTGCAACACTCCTAAAACCTTCAAGCAAGAGTGGAGGGAGGATCACCAGAATGAGTGAATGAATGTTTAACGACACCCTAGCATGAAAAATACATCGGCTATTGAGTGTCGGACAAAGGTATAAATACATGAATGAATTATTAATGAGGGGGGCTCTATATTGACCACTCGATCACCCTTTCTGTTATGGGGCGGGATGTAACCCAGTGGTAAAGTGGCCGCATGATGCGTGGTCGGTCTGGGATCGATCCCCGTTGGTGGGCCCAATCTCGTTCCAGCCAGTGCACCACGACTGGTATATCAAAGGCCGTGGTATGTACTACCCTGTCTGTGGGATGGTGCATATAAAAGATCCCTTGCTGCTAATCGAAAAGAATAGCCCATGAAGTAGTGACAGTGGGTTTCTCTGTGATCCTTAACCATATGTCCGACGCCATATAACCGTAAATAAAATGTGTTGAGTGCATCGTTAAATAAAACATTTCCTTCCTTCCTGTACTAATATTTGAAAAGAGACTGTGAAAAATGTCTGATTTTTGAGAATGGATGAATGTTTAATGTTATCTCAGTATGAAAAATAAATTGGTTATTGGGTGTCAAACAATGGTTAATATATATCTAACATCAATATAAAAATTTCAAAAATTAAATTAAAATAAGGTGTATAGAGCTATGCCAAAAATACCATATCATGTAGACCTACATGTACAATTAAACTTTGGAATAAAATTCAGTATTTCAGAGAAATTTAAATGGCAGTTCAGGATGGAATTGAAATGAAGTGTTCAGAGAATTTTAAAGCAGGGGACGTAGGGTAAAATTACATACCCAAAAATCTTGCAAATTAATGGATATATTTTTATAATATAAAGAAAGGTTATAGTAAGAGAACTGTTGTTTACAATTTGTTAAAGTACATGGAATGCAGCGTTCAATTTGAAAAGATTTCAAACCCAGAGCCACCTGCATGTACAGGTACTGTAGTTGAGGTACTTTGGTCCATTTTGATTTCATTACATTCCCTCAAATTATTACGCAGATAGGTACAATTAAAATTTAGAATAAAATTCAGTACCTCAGGGAAATTTAAACAGAAGTTCAGGATGGAATCGAAATGATGTTTTGTGAGAATTCTGGTTTACAAAGTGTCCAGTTTTGAGGGTTTCAATTAAAAATTCACTAGCCATACTTTACTTTAAATTAATACAATTTTACTAAATAATAGTAATAATCAGATATGTCACCTAAAGAACAAGATAGAGGTTACAAATACTAATATTGGGGTGGGAGGTGGTGGGGTGGGGTGGAGACAGTATATTCATATTTACAAAATAGACTTAACTGCAAGATTTGACCGAAAAACATTCACTAACCATTGGGCCAGGCAATAGTAGTTATTTACTTGCCCAACATTGAATAGCACTAGCCATGGGAGTGGGCTGCCATAATCTAGAAACCCTGCACTGTATTGCACTTTGTACAGTATGCAGAGTGATGTACCGGTACGTGCATGTACTGAGTGAGTCATTAGTAGATACAGCTACTGGTTGTGATCATTCATTTTGAATACTATTTACCTATTAAAGGTGTTATATCAAAGTTAGGGCTGAACATATAGCCCAGGGTTATTCACAATCGGTCTAAGATCGTCAGTGGGCTCATATTGAGCTATTTCTCATTCCAGCCAGTGCTCCACGATTGGTATATCAAAGGTCGTGGTATGTGCTATCCTGTCTGTGGGATGATAAATATAAAAGATCCTTTGCTACTAATAATGGGATGTAGCCCAGTGGTAAACCGCTAGCCTGATGCTCGCGGTCAGTCTAGGATCGATCCTAGTCAGTGGGTTCGTTAGACTATTTCTGGTTCGAGCCAGTGCTCCATCACTGGTACATTGTGTATAGGCTGTGGCAGTGTGTGATTTTGAGGAGAGTCCAGGAGCCTGAGGCTCGCGAAAATCATATAGGACTCTCTAACTTGGCTAGTATACGAGCTCACATGGCTCGTAAAAGTTATTTGTACAAATTACATTGATTCTTCAAAATGACAGTCATCATATATCTCAAAATCCTGGGAAACCACAGTCATGAATAGCAAGATTTTCCATGGTTTCATACAAAACATGTAGTGTATCTTCTGTTCTACTGGAGATGCATGGTAGGGCTTGCTGGGTTGGAGGCAGGCTCTAAAGATTTGCAAACAGAGAGTCCTAATATCACACTTAAATATTTTTTAAAACCAAAATCGCACACAGTGTGGTATATGTGCTCTCCTGTCTGTGGGATGGTGCATTTGGTACTCTAGTGGTGTTGTTAAGTAAAATAAACTTTTTACTCTCAAACTTGCATCATTGTAAGCTTCCACCACAACTAATTAACTTTTGCTTTGAAATATAAGCATCATACCTTCAGCTATACGTATATATATTTATCATATAATATCTTACATTTTCAGTGCAATCAAAGTCTGTGATATTTTTAAAGCCACACACCCTAGTTCCATCCAGCGAAAATAAATTATAATTTGGTTAATCTACAAACCTGTAACACACTTAGATCACGTTTTTATCAAATGGAGTGAAAAAGCAGGTTTTATATCGATAAATACCATGGGAATCCCCATGTCCCAATTGCTTGAAATAATTTTGAAAGTTTGTATTCTGATGTCACCGGTAGATGTCGCTCGAAGCACAACAATGCCTACGTCACGACAAATTTCACAGACTTGAGGTGTGTTCTTTTCACTTCTCCTGGACATGTTCCAACTGTTCTGTCCTGGTTGTATCCCCTCTCCAGATATCGTAGGACTTAGCAAAATTATTGGTTTTAAGGGTTTGTAACATTTTGTATTGAGATACTTACTTGTCTGAACTTTATTGTTACTGAAAATGTTCACGAACTGTGAAGAAAAATCTCACAAATGAACAACAACAAATCGGATGTTGATTGCGCGAACCGTGCACGAGAAAACAAACCGAACCAAAATGATAACGGTCACGTGGTATACCAACGTCTGTGACATTGAAATGGAAATATCCCGTCTAAAAATAGATTAGACCTTGTCTGCTCAACGTTTTTTTCTCAAACGTGCGTCCGTTTTTCAGAAATAAGAAAAATGCATTTTGTGGTATTACAAACACCAGGATTACCAAAAAACACTTCAGGTGAATGGAAGTGTATATTCTAAATAATAAACGGTAAGTAAACTGCAATTTTATTTGTGAAAAAATGGGTTTAATAGCGAAAACAACGCCGTAATGGTTAACAACTAGCCGTAACTAGGGTGTGTCCCTTTAAGATAACATACTTTAAGAATTTTATAACTTTGCAAGTTAGATGTAAATTAATCGAGGTCTTGGTACTAGGTTTATTGACATTTAAGCAAATGTACTTGGGTGATACTCCATGATTGATGTATGCATTCATAGTCATCAAATAAAAACATTTCAATGGCAATTTGACACTGAAAGCTGTCCAGCATTCAGAAAACAAAAGACGTTGGGCATAACTTTATTTTGATGCAAGGACATCCAAAATGACGTCATTAGAGTTCGACGTCAATTCCATTAAAAAATACACCGCACCACATATTCTTACGTCATTTGAATATCTAGTAATGGCGGACTGAAATTAAAGTTGCGTGAACAGTTTACAAAAACACATTGTATTAAGCTTGAGCTTATATGATAAAGAGATTATTACCCTCGTGTATTTCGGTATCGTCGTGGTGCTATGGAATTATGAATGGAGCAATTATATGCCAAAGAGAAAAGGTGCGCAATTTTGATTGAGGAAATTTGGCGCAATTTTGAACGGTCTGTCAGAAAGTAAATGGCAGAGCTAATATAGGTTTTAACATTAGTGAATCGTACACATACCCATGTACATAAATATACCCAATTTCCTAAGATTAACTAACATCATTATTTCTTTTATGTTCATCAGGGTATCATTCGCAAGCTGTGTGTGAAGAGACAAAAAAAAAATGTTAGGCTGAAATTAATGAGACCTAAAGCCCTGAATACATCTGTGGGAAAGTGCATATGTGTCACAAGTATTAAATGTTTGACATCCAGTAACTGACGATTAATTAATCAATGTAGTCTGGAGGTAACAGTAAACAGAACAAACAAGTGCATGTCAGAATTACCAAATCTTTATTCATTAATCAATGTGCTCTAGTGGTGTCGTTAAACAAAAATAACCTTTTTCTTTAACAGCATGTAAGTGTGGCATCCAACTCTATATTATACACATATACAAATGTAGGTCTCCCCATGAGAGGTGAGTAGTAATGCTCTTACTCACCTAATGCTCACCATAAAATGGAAAGTGGTGTATGTTTTTGCACTCACCTTTTCTCATTTCGCTAAAAATGTTTGTGATAAAAGTGATATGCATATACTACAGACATTGTAGTTTAGAATTTCTTTTTAGGAATCTGCCAAAATTGTAAAATGTTGCAATATACTGGTAGACATTTTGTAATTCCCAATTCACAGTGTTTATAATTTGGCTTCGAACCCAAAATCTGTGATTGATAAAAGCATGGAATCCTGCTGAACCTGTGGCTTGATGCTTGTACGAGTGTTGAACATGTCACTAGAGAGAGAAATAGTAGGTGTCGTCTGACCATTGGATGAGTCACCCAGACTTGCAGGTCTTGTCCATGCACCACTTGAAACAACATGTTTATCTCTTTGTATCTCCATACGGACTCCAAACCCTAATGAACTCTGGGGTGTGTAATGTAGATCACTGCACAGTCTTCATTCATATATATGCCCTGTACTGGGCTCAATTCAGTGGTGAAATCAGAGGTTGTACTCGGGGGGGGGGGGGGGGGGGGGGGGGGGGGGGACATGCCTACACCTTAATATATGGCATGGCAGATTGGTTTAGTTAGGGTATTTTTTTTCTCTCTCACTGATAATTAAACGTTCTAAACAGACTAATTAAATACATGTAGCTGAGGTGTGTGTTCAAGACGGCATTCAACAGTTTATGAATAAATCAATAAATGAATGTTTGATGACACCGGAGCACAAAAAGAGATAAAAATTGGCAATTGGGTGTCAAAGAGAGGTACATGTATATATATTATAACAACATGGATTAACTGTTTACAGGCCACACTAGGATTTCAATGTTCATGAGAAACACTTTTTCGCTTCCATGCCTAATTGTGATATTGGGAACCCATCATAATCTTTTTATATATTATTTTCGTTGAATAGTTGTACTCGATATAATAATCATGGGAAACGAAATTTCATTTCCGTGATGGTACCGACACAGCACTAGAAACAATATTTACTGTGAAATCCGAAGGCCTGTGTTTACCATGTCAATATAATATTAAAAAGTTTTAATTATTATTTAAAGCATTACATGTTTATGTAAGGAGATGTGCAAAAGTTTAAATATTAAATATCACAGGTAACAAAAATAAATTCTGAATCTCTAAAACATTTTAATGCTACTTCAGGATGGCAGACCTTACAGGTGTTTGGATATAAGCATGAAAGTGAATTGAAATATTAAAATAACTAATATTTATCCTTCATAACATGCACCTACATGTATGGTTTATTTCAAAGGTGTAATGAATACAATGTATATACAGAATAATACATGAGTGGCCGTTAGATACCATTTATCTCACAACGGGTTGTTCATATAGAGAATAATACACGAGTGGCCGTTAGATACCATTTATCTCACAACGGGTTGTTCATATAGAGAATAATACACGAGTGGCCGTTAGATACCATTTATCTCACAACGGGTTGTTCATATAGAGAATAATACACGAGTGGCCGTTAGATACCATTTATCTCACAACGTGTTGTTCATATAGAGAATAATACACGAGTGGCCGTTAGATACCATTTATCTCACAATGGGTTGTTCATATAGAGAATAATACATGAGTGGCCGTTAGATACCATTTATCTCACAACGTGTTGTTCATATAGAGAATAATACATGAGTGGCCGTTAGATACCATTTATCTCACAATGGGTTGTTTTAAAATGTATCTAATGAGCAAAAGCGAGTTTGATATGTTTTTAAACAACGAGTTGTAAGATAAATGGTATCTAACAGGCACGAATGTATTATTCTATTTCTTACATATCCTCAGAAACCAGGTTTTAAGCAAATTTTAACATCTTTTACAGAGTAAAAGTTATTTACAGCCGTTTCACTTGTAGCTGACTTACGCGTCACAGACACATAAATGTCAGGTTAACTATACGTCACAGTCTAATAGATTTCTATTGTGTAGTTTTTCCATTGGTTGTATGGCACTGGTGACTTGGTCATCACCTAGGAGCAGCCAGTCGTATGTCTTGAAATTGTTAACACACGTACATGTGTAAACCACTAGGAAAAAACCCAGAAGAAAAGTATATCTTTTATTACCTTATAATTAATATCATTAAGCCTTAAGCAGTAGTACATTTTTGTATTTAGTCGTATTTAGACTATTTGACTACAAGATAACAGTATTACTTTAGTGTGTGTATCAGTGACATAAATGTACATGGCTACTGTTGGCTGTTTGACTATTTGTCTACAAGTTAATTGTATGACAACATGTTACTATATACAGTGACATATACAAAGCTGATGTTACATGTAGCGGTTTGGATATTACACTACAAGTTTACTGTATACAGTGACATATATACAAAGCTGGTGTTACATGTAGCTGTTTGAATATTTCACTACAAGTTTACTGTATACAGTGACATATACAAAGCTGATGTTACATGTAGCTGTTTGAATATTTCACTACACGTTTACTGTATACAGTGACATATACAAAGCTGATGTTACATGTAACGGTTTGGATATTTCACTACATACATGTTGACTGTATTTGTAAAATGTAGGGAGAGGTCTTAATATACACTTCAACCAGTTGACGAACCTGAAAACCACACGAGTAACAATAAATAAATACTGTTTAAAGCCAGGTTATCTGTATTAATCTAAATTAAGAATTGTCAACAATGACATACACGGCTGATATTACATGGACATGTAGCTGTTTAATACTTGACTGTGAGTTACTGTAATGGTAGAAGAGTTGATTTATTGAGGAATGGAATGTCATCGGACTTGAACTCTAACACGGAGAGCAGAGATCATGCACACTCATACATTTGTATTTGACCTGGCATATAAACGAGGAATAGTAGTCAAGTGGATAGCATACTTATATTACAGTCAAACCGTGTTAAACAGCCAGGCAAGCTGTACACCGAGTTAGTGCGAGAATAAAACAGTTTGCTGCTAATATTTCTACTTGTACATTTACATGCATGTGTATATTATATTTTATGTACATGTAGTAGTGTTAAGTTTATCTATACATACATGTGTAATACCGTAGTTATGTTACATTTGAAGATTAATTAAGTATACAGTATACATGTAGATACCAATTTTAAGTGTGCTTAATTAAGCTTAAGATCTCCGAGTACAATTATGATTGTATTAATTACTAGTATGAAGTATTACTAAAGGAAGTACTAGTAGTTAGTGGGAATTTCCTTATTAGTGTAAAATTTGTTTTAGAATCTTAGACTTTTTCTGTGTACTGATCGTTCCTAATGCGATCTCCGTCCATAAATGTTGAGTTAAAATTATCTGTTAAAATTGGAGCTGACAATGAGCAGCTACATTTGTATATGGCAGCCGTTTATGACACTTGAAACATCCAGGAAGGTCATAAACCACTCCCATACATTTGGTGGGGTTCAAAGTTGTGAAGGTTAGGATCTAGTTCAGTCTGTACTCGTCTGATATACTTAAGTTGAAGGATCGAACCCCCTCGGTGGACCCATTCTCCGGGGTTTTCCTCATGCTGGGTCACTGGCCAGCCAGAAATGGGACCAGGGACGGATGTGCCTCAAACCTTCCAAGTGCGAGTCTGATTGGCTTTTTCCTCAAGACTGGTAATAGTAGTATATCACGGCCATGGTAATATGTACATGTGTATGTGCTGTCCCGTCCTGGAGAAAATCCAAATTACAGATTCTTTGCTGCTAATGGGAAAATGTAGCGGGTTTCCTCTAAAGGAAATGTTTTATTTAACGACACACTTAAGACATTTTATTTACAGTTATATGGTGTCGGACATATTGTTAAGAACCACATAGATATTGAGAGAGGAAACCTGCTGTTGCCACTTCATGTGCTACTCTTTTCAATTAGCAGCAAGGGATCTTTTATATGCACCATCCCACAGATAGGATAACACATACCACAGCCTTAGTTACACCAGCTGTGGAGCACTGGCTAGAGGTTTCCTCTGAAGGCTACATGTACATACAGAAAGAAGAATTAAATGTACCAAATGTTTGTCATCCAATAGCCGATGATTAATTAATCAGGGTGATCTATAGTGGTGTCGTTAAAGAAAACAAACTTTAATTTTTCAGAGTTGTGAATACTAGTTACATGTACTGTAATTTTCAGTGTCAGGGTTTTATTTCTAAAATTTGACTTGACACCCATGGTTTTGACTTTGGGAATTTTTATAGCGTTGTTTTACAGAATTTTGGGAATTTTCAGTTTCATTTAAAAAACATCTTAGTAAGCCTTGTTAGAATTAAAAAGACTATATTACTATACACATACTTGTATTTATTCAAATTAATATCTAGTCTTATGTATTGTTTTCAAAATATGCCTCTTATATAATAAAAAAGAGAGAATTATTTACATTGATTGTGAATTTTTTACTCCAATATTGGGAATAAAAAACGACATAGCTTTTGAGAAATGGTAGGGAATGGTGCTGATTATCGGAGTCTAGAAATATAGGTGATAAAAGCCTGAGTGTATTAATTAATGGTGTGTATTAATGCTTTGTGGTCAGTGAGAATAAAGTCTCTAATGGCCATATATGCACCTTTTATTATTGGGCTGTGAAAACTGAGATATTTGACGTGCTACTGGGATTTGAACCCAGCAAAAACCTGTCTTAATTATAATTCTACCACTGAGATCAGTCTTGAGAAGGATAGACTGTATTCACTTGTGCACAGGTTCACTGTACAGTGAACTGGTCGTATAATGTAGGCGTACTGTGCAACAAAAGAGATGTATACAATGACAGCTAGTGAAATGACATGGTCTGTTTATTCTATTTACTCTGCCCCCTCCCCCCAACCCATTTTCTAATCTATTATTTTAAAACCAAACCCTCTAAAACACTGACATGGTGGATCATGTTTAGCATCAAACGTGTATATATTTTTTTAAGGATGGCCTCTGTACTGACACATCATCTTTTGGAATGTCATTAAAGCTGGATTCCAGCCATGACTGTATATTATACATGTGTGTATCGCACTGTGGTACATACCTGTATGTATTCAACAGCAACAAAATATCTAATAGTTTTATTTTGTTGTAAGTAAACAAACATACATATATATGTGAGTTGGGGTGAGTGTGGAGAGGAGAGGATTGAGTGGGGTCATTTTTGTACATTTTTGTTTGTTTATAAATACAGTAGAGTATAAAGAATACTACATGTAGTAGAATGAAAAAATGTTTTACGCCTTAAGTGGGAGTATCTTCTTAACCTATCTAAACTGGATATCTCTTAATACCGGACATTTTACTTGGTCCTAAGGATGTCCGGTTTAAAGGAGTTTCACTGTATTATATGCACAGGCATTACTATGCTAGTACAGTAGGAGTAAATAATTTGTTCTACATTCCATGTATTACCGTATTTATTTCCAGCGGCTATATATATATTTGATGACAAGCTAAAGTAATCTCCTGTACTCTTTAAACTACAAAGTTTTCATCCCTGCTGTATGTTGCCTATATATATATACACATGTAAATACAAACATTTAAACGGGTAACATTTTATTCAGTATCGCATCGCAATTCACTACACAAGTTTCAGAGATCACTACACAATTTTAAAACATTAAACAGTAGTTGAGTTAATGTATTTTCAATTAACTAGAGTTATCGCTAATCGAGATTTTGATAATAAAATGTTTCATGTTAAATATTGTTCTAATTTAGTTTTATCATTGTTTTCAGTATCATCCTGATAATGCAGAAGATGTTCATGCGATGAAGACAGAGATCTTCTGAGGATCAAAACGCAATGGAACGGAAACCGTTTGGAGTCCAGCTCAAAACTACGGGGGTCAGCGTCACGCGGAACCTGAGTCACGTGACCAGCACCACCACAACCACCACCATGTCGTCAACGCGGGCCAGCATTCACACGCCGCTCAAACCGGCCAACGTCAAAGATCTGAAGGCGAAGTTTGATTCGTCTAAGAAGGATGGCGGAACTCGGCCAACCGTGACCAATGACTCCACTTCTTCTTTATCTTCTTCTACTTCTGCTGCTGTTGCCAGTTCTGCGCCTAACTTGAAACCACGGGAGACATCTGGTGTACAAATTGTACGGGTTTCGTCGACGTCGTCATCTTCATCCGTATCATCACCCCCGACAACAAGAAGAACAAAATTTAATACGCAGACTTCAAGTGGGTCATTAGGCGGTGGTACGAAAAGTGATTCCACAGAGGACCTGTTGGCGAAGTACCGGTCTAACAGAACTGGTTTGTACCGGAATGAACAGACGTCTGCCGAGAGCAAACAGATGTCTGCTTTGAGCAAGCAGACGTCGGATTCAAGTAGGCAGACGTCATCGGAGACCAGGCAAACGTTTATGGAGTTGAAATCCAGCAGGACTAAAACCTCACTTCCTGGTGGTGATGTCTCAGTGCCAAAATTGAACCTCCGTCAGTTATCGTCGGATCAAATGGAAATTCTCTGTGGTTCTTCGTCGCCCCAAAGCGATTCTCGGAAATCTTCAGAGTCACCCCGAAGTGATTCGAGGAAATCTTCAGACTCCAGCCCCAGGAGCTCTGCAAGCAGCAGTCCGAGACTGATCGGAAAAGTCAAACCAAAATACTTTCCTTCTAGTCGCAGTAGCTCAGTTAAATCGGATAGCGGGCGGGTCGAGATTCCGATTGAGCATCAACAAGGTGTGTCAAGTTCCGATAGCGTCCCAAGTGCCATTACATCATCTAGACAGTTCTTCACCAAAACCAGTGTCTCGGAATCCCAGCCTCGGTATGGGCAGGTGATGGTCACCGAAGGACGATTCAGATCAAATGGAACGAGTTCCAACCCAGAGTCGCCTCGTAAAATTAACATAAGTCCAAAGCAGTCGGTCGATGGACCGATTCCATGGTCTGTGAAAACAGATACGTTTCATGTGGAAAGTTCTAAAGAATTGTTAGAGTCTTCGGGATGGTTGGAAAAGAAAAATGCCAGAAATATATTAAGTAATTTTGTGAGTACGCAACGGTCGATTAAAAGTGATGAAAAAACAAGAGAGATTCCTATACAGAGATTGAAATCGGCTGACAAAGCAAAACAGGAAAAAACTGGTTTATCCAGCAGTAATG
The DNA here is from genome assembly GCF_016097555.1 of Gigantopelta aegis. Lineage (NCBI taxonomy): Eukaryota > Metazoa > Mollusca > Gastropoda > Neomphalida > Peltospiridae > Gigantopelta > Gigantopelta aegis. The sequence goes on along the minus strand of NC_054713.1, from coordinate 42,605,625 downwards.
ACACTCCGTCAAAGAGGCAGACCTCTTTTGAGAGTAAAACCACATCTGTCCTGAAGAACAACAAAGAGTCCAAAAGAAGTATCCAGAAGGTCCAGTTTGGTGCTACTTCAAATGCTGGGGGAGTGAAATCAAGCGTGCTAGTTTCCAAACAACAGAAACTTTCAGTCGAAAAGGCATCCAGCGTCGACTCTCCCAAACTGTCGCCAATAAACAGGAAGGCTGCAGTCTCGCGCAAGATGAGTTCAGAGCGGTTTGAGCGACTCAAATTCGACTTTGAGCGAGGGGTCGCGCCGAACGCACAGGAGCGGCGTGGGTCCGAATCCACCGACCACCTAGAGTTAAAGAAGAAAGTGAACGAACTCGCAAAGGAGCCGCGAGAGGTTAAAATCACCAAAAGCGATTCGTTCAAGAGGAAAGAAGAGTCGATATTCGCCAGTGGGCTGAAGGTGTCAGACTTCGTCCAGCAGGTGAATCAGCTGAATCCGGAACCGCCAAAGAACGCCGGACGCAAGTGGAAGAACCAGCAGTCGAAGCTGAAGCGGTCGTCGGTGGTGATAGAAGACGGGGTGGAGAACGAGTATCTGGAGGTATCCGACGGAGATACGTCCGACACGTCGTTCAGCGAGGGGATATACGAGCTGGTGCCGGACATGAAACCATGCGGTAAGTTGTAGAAGATACAGCAGCCCATCTCATCTAAGTCTGGGTGTTTTCCTGTAACCGTAGCGACAGGATATACGATCTGGTGCTAGACATGAAACCATGCGGTAAGTTGTAGAAGATACAGCAGCCCATCTCATTGGTTAAGTCTGTGTGTTTTCCTGTAACCATAGCGACGGGATATACGAGCTGGTGCTGGACATGAAACCATGCGGTAAGTTGTAGAAGATACAGCAGTTACCGGTAAGTCTTGGTGTTTTCCCATAACCGAATTATAGTTTGTGATCAAGATTTTGTTTGCATTGCATGAAACCTGGCTGCAGTAAACTTTAAGTTGAGGTTGAGGTAAGTTTATTTATGTGCCTCTATCCATACATGGCTTAGACACGTCTAACCCATGTCCAGTTTCTGACAAGGCCAGCGGCTGAGCATGGGACAATAAACTTCAGAAGCTAAAGGTATATAGAAGCTAGAAGAACAGTGATCTTTTGTAATAGTCTACAGCAACTGTTGCTTTTGGTTTAATAACCGAAATGAGAGCACTATAAGTCAAATTAGAGGGGCACCATTTGTGAGCCCGGGAAAGGACATGTATTACTTTAGCAGTACTCTCTCGAAAAGCTTGTTTTAAGATGGCATCACATACATGTATACATCAGGCCATAGGATGTCAACTTCATGGGAAACACTTTTTCAGTTCTGTGCCTTGTGATCATGGGAACCCATCGGAAACTGATTTTAAAAAAATAAAAAATTATATATGAATTATTTTCGTTGAATAAGTCATGCTCTTATAATAATCTCTATGATTTTACCGACATGTTACCGGAAACGATCCAATCATTTCCGTTACTTAAATCCAAAGGGCTGTACATGTACGTGTATACAATGTCTACCACAAATGATTCCAATGTTTACAAACAGCCCTGGCCAATTACATGTATACAATGTATACCACACATGATTCCAATATTTACAAACAGCCCTGGCCAATTACATGTATACAATGTATACCACACATGATTCCAATGTTTACAAACAGCCGTGGCCAATTACATGTATACAATGTATACCACACATGATTCCAATGTTTACAAACAGCCGTGGCCAATTACATGTATACAATGTATACCACACATGATTCCAATGTTTACAAACAGCTGTGGCCAATTACATGTATACAATGTATACCACACATGATTCCAATGTTTACAAACAGCCGTGGCCAATTACATGTATACATATTGATGCCATTTTAATTCTATATGTTTATGTATCCATATATATCATGTCTTGTTCTTTTTTTCAGAAGCTGAAGATTTTGACAACAACACTGAGTCAGCATTGACCATCAGCCGCAGGTATGGGGTGTATAGGTAGGTGCATGCAGCCCGGGGCGTCGGCATGGTGACTGTTATTCCGTTTTTATATTCATTTTGGTTTTCTCTTTTGTACAGTTTATATAATTTTATTTGATCTAGTTTGTACAGTTTTGTATCAAATGTATTTACATGTTTGTAATGTCCCAATACCAAGCTTTCGTCTCTGTTCTTTGTTGGCTTTTAAAAAAAAAAAAAAAAATAATACCCGGTATTCCAAAACTGTCATTATCACTTTTCAATTTCGTGATGTATGCTTCATCTGGGATCGATCCCCATTGATGGGCTCATTGGGCTGTTTCTCGTTCCAGCCAGTGCACCACAACTTGTGTATCAAAGGCGATATCCTGTGGGATTGTGCATATAAGAGATCCCTTGCTACTAATTAATGGAACAATGTAGCGGGTTTCCTCTATAAGACTACAGGGGTGGGATGTAGCCCAGTTGTAAAGCGTTTGCTTGCTGCTAATTGAAAAAAGAGTAGCCCACTATCTGTGTGGTCCTTAACCATACGTCCAGTGCCATATAAATGGAAATAAAATATGTTGAGTGTATCGTTAAATAAAACACTTACTTCCTTCTGTATGTCAGAATTAACATGTCAGAATTAATAAATATCACAGTCGGTCTAGAATTGATTCACGTATATATGCCCATGCATTAGGTTATTTCTCGCTCCAGCCAGTACACAACGACTGGTGTATCAAAGGCTGTGGTATGTGTTATCCTGTATGTTGGATGGTGCATATAACAGATCCCTTGCTACTAATGGATCAATGTAGCAGATTTTCTCTAAGTGCGAGTGCGAATAATTTTTACATGCTCATATACCACTAGAGTTTCGAGCATGTCTGTCCCGGGGCCTGTCTCTGGATAGCCAGGGGCTTGTCCTGGGACAGAAAAAAAAATTAAGTGGACAATTTTGAAATTTACATCCAAAAATTAAATAGTGGGCCTTTAAAATTTTGATGCGCATCTCTAATATAATTAATAAAGAAAATTCTACTCATTAAATTTGGTCGCTAGATTAGATCAGGTGGTCAAAAAGAAATTTGATAAGATGGGGTGGGGGGGGGGGGGTGTAGAGTTGAAAATGAAAAGACAACCGTTTATGTCAAAAATACCATCAGAAGAGCTCTTTATCACGGCTACATCCAGCCATCATTCAGTGACAGTAGCTTAATTGCCTGAATGAAATCGGTCTAAACCGACACATTTGGTCAGTCTACCTTTAAGCCAGTCTAAAGAGTTCTCTGTATTTTTTCATTAGTGGGTATTTTAAAAAAAACTATTTTTTCTGTTCTTCTAACTCCACCTTTTGAGCTTCTTGAGTTTCAATTTTCTTGTGTTTGATTTATTTTTCTTGTAACCCCTTCCCCTTTTTTCAAGGTTTTAATTTATTTTGTTGGCTTTATTATTATTTTTTAATCCCACACCCTTTTGTGGTTCACAAGTTATTATTATTATTTTTAATTTATTTTTCTTATAACCCCACCCCCCTTTTTTTGGTGCTTTACCAGATTTTAATTGTTTGTTTGGTGTATTTTTCTTGTAACCCCGACCTTTCTTTTGCTCCATAATTCACCTAAACATCGTTATTTATCTTTCATTTTTATTTCAAAATTAAGTATAATATTATGTTGTTTTATATGATGTATTTAGTTACATACACTGACCAAAAGTGTGTGTTGTAGATTTACGTCAGCACAGTTATTTGTTTATTTTTGTTTTGTGACAGAAAGCGTTTCTTGAAAACATTTGGTGATCTCTTGTAAGTACTACACACTGAAAGCAATGTTTCGGTTTTCTCTCTCCGTTCCACCTGTCTTGCCTTGATTTACCTCAGTTGAAACTTGGAGCATCGCATCATATAACCCTGTACATACTGTCTATCCACCACTACTTTGGTTTTTGCTTGACCATGAGTTACTTTTACATTGTGGGTTTGTGGACCTGTGTATTTGAGTTAGTTATTGAGTACCGGTATGTGTAAGTTAGGTGTGGTTGGTTTCGTGGATTGCCATGCAGTTACATTTTCAATTTGTGGATTGCCATGCAGTTACAGTTAGTGGATTACCAGTTACAATTACAGTTTGTGAATTGCGAGTTTCAGTTAGTTCATGGATTGCCAGTTAAATATATAGTTCAGCATGTCTTCTTATACTAACACAATTGTAAAGTCAATACAGCAGATGTTTTACAAAAACTTGGTTCCCTCTCCAGTGTAACAGACCTCTGGAATACAGTGAAATAATTTATTTTAAATGATTATTAAAACTAGAGAACTAATTTAATTTGTACAAAATTGAATCCAGGGGAGCTTTCTAGTTTCTACATTTTGTAAAAAAAAAACTTCTACCAAAAATTTAATATTTCTTCTCTATGCAAAAAATATCTGATACATTTATACAATACATTTTAACTTTATTTATATTAATTAGATTAGCAGTAATTTTCAGTAGCCAGTTGTGATTTTCACTGGCTGACTGTGATTTTTGTTGTTGTGGCTAACCATGATGTTTTGGTAGCCAGTGGTGATTTTGTCAGTGGCGCAGCTGCAGCAGTGATTTTTGGTAGCTAACCATGATTTTGGCAGTTGAAAGTGATTTTTGGTAGCTAACCATGATTTTGGCAGCTGAAAGTGATTTTTGGTAGCTAACCATGATTTCGGCAGCTGAAAGTGATTTTTGGTAACTAACCATGATTTAGGCAGCTGAAAGTGATTTTTCGGTTACTAACCATGATTTTGGCAGCTGAAAGTGATTTTTCGTAACTAACCATGATTTTGGCAGCTGAAAGTGATTTTTCGGTTGCTAGCCATGATTTTGGCAGCTGAAAGTGATTTTTGGTAGCTAACCATGATTTTGGCAGCTGAAAGTGATTTTTGGTAACTAACCATGATTTCAGCAGCTGAAAGTGATTTTTGGTAGCTAACCATGATTTCGGCAGCTGAAAGTGATTTTTGGTAACTAACCATGATTTTGGCAGCTGAAAGTGATTTTTCGGTTACTAACCATGATTTTGGCAGCTGAAAGTGATTTTTCATAACTAACCATGATTTTGGCAGCTGAAAGTGATTTTTCGGTTGCTAGCCATGATTTTGGCAGCTGAAAGTGATTTTTGGTAGCTAACCATGATTTTGGCAGATGAAAGTGATTTTTGGTAACTAACCATGATTTCGGCAGCTGAAAGTGATTTTTGGTAGCTAACCATGATTTCGGCAGCTGAAAGTGATTTTTGGTAATTAACCATGATTTTGGCAGCTGAAAGTGATTTTTCGGTTACTAACAATGATTTTGGCAGCTGAAAGTGATTTTTCGTAACTAACCATGATTTTGGCAGTTGAAAGTGATTTTTGGTAACTAACCATGATTTTGGCAGCTGAAAGTGATTTTTGGTAATTAACCATGATTTTGGCAGCTGAAAGTGATTTTTCGGTTACTAACAATGATTTTGGCAGCTGAAAGTGATTTTTCGTAACTAACCATGATTTTGGCAGCTGAAAGTGATTTTTGGTAACTAACCATGATTTTGGCAGCTGAAAGTGATTTTTGGTAACTAACCATGATTTTGGCAGCTGAAAGTGATTTTTGGTAATTAACCATGATTTTGGCAGCTGAAAGTGATTTTTCGGTTACTAACAATGATTTTGGCAGCTGAAAGTGATTTTTCGTAACTAACCATGATTTTGGCAGCTGAAAGTGATTTTTCAGTTACTAACCATGATTTTGGCAGCTGAAAGTGATTTTTCGTAACTAACCATGATTTTGGCAGCTAAAAGTGATTTTTCGGTTACTAACAATGATTTTGGCAGCTGAAAGTGATTTTTGGTAACTAACCATGATTTTGGCAGCTGAAAGTGATTTTTCAGTTACTAACCATGATTTTGGCAGCTGAAAGTGATTTTTGGTAACTAACCATGATTTTGGCAGCTGAAAGTGATTTTTGGTAACTAACCATGATTTTGGCAGCTGAAAGTGATTTTTCGGTTACTAACCATGATTTACTACTACTTTCACCCCTTCACATATACATATTCTTTTTATACTAGCGTCACTTGAAAGTTATACATCTCACTTCATTCAGTAAATATAACCACCTATTACTCTCAAACAGCATCCTACCTGTACTTTAATCATCAATCTTAATTTCTTCTCCAGTGATTAATCTATAAAACTTTAAAAAAAACATTCTTGTGATTAACGGAACAGATTTCTGATTTTCCATAGCTATACATGTATGTAACTGTCTGCTTTTCTCTAGCAACCTCCTATCTGTATAAGGGCGGGCCGTACATGTTGCTCAGTGGAAAAGTACTCACTTGATGTGCAGTCAGTCTAGGATCGATTCCTGTCGGTGGGTGCATTGGGCTATTTGTCACCAGCCAGTGCTCAACAACTGGTTTAACAAAGGCCGTAGTACCAGTATGTACTCTCGTGTCATGGCATAGCACAAAGATCCTATGAATCCTATCCAATTAATGAAAAAGAGTAGCCCACGGAGTGGTGGCAGTGGATTTCCTGTATCTCATATTTATCGTTTATTAATGGCGTTTGTAGGAGATATCACTGGCACTTTACTTCGCGAATTCTCTTGCCATATTCTCCTAGGAGATATTGCTTCTTATATATAATTATATTCTTGATTGGTCAAATTTTAATCACAAGACAATATTTTGTTTCCTCACTGCACATGTATGTTTCAACACCAAACCTATCATTAGTGACGTCACACCACTCTCATTCTGCTAGTTAACGAGTCTACCACTGCCAAATATAGTGACATTTAACCCACATTACTGACATTGTTTATAATTGTCGCAAATGAAAAGAATGATAATGGATGATAAAAAGAATACCCTCCTCGTGTCTTGTGATATCATAACTTACTTTTATCAACTCTTGCTGATAAATTATGATATCACAAGACACTCTGGGAGTATTCTCTATGTCCGAAGCCATGCGTATACATGTAACCTTAATTAAAATGTGTTTTATGTGTCGTTAAATAAGACACTTCTTTCTTTCTTTCCTTCATGTACCTGTACATTAAAGATAATAAACAGATGTACATTCCATTTGTTTATTTCTTCGCCAGTAATTAACTTCATATACACTAGACAGGCATGACATACGTAGATATAGACATAGTATGGTGTTACTTGTTCTGGAGTTTGAACACTTGTTGGATGTTTTGTGGTAATTTTGCCTGCTGCATTTCTCGCATTACGGTTTGCTTTTTGATGCATGTCAGACTGAAAAGGGAGTTGAAAGGTCAAGGTTTAGTCTAGCATGCATGCTTGAATAGAAAAGCATGATGTGATAAGTAATGGTGATGAATGAAATCCTTCTGACATTTACATTTTTTTAAAATAAAAAGTAAATTCTTGTTACTGTAAAATTATGTTATTTAGTAGTGATCAAACTCTGTTGATCGCATTTGACAATTGATAGAGGGTGCGCAGTTCTGTTTCGGTTCTGATACAGAATTAATATTTTTAAACATAAATCATAATTTGCTCCATGTGTTTCCACACAAGAGGTATACAATATCAATTTGCATGAAAATGTAGAGAGCAAATTGTGACAAAAGCAGTTTATGTTTAAACTTAATTGTCCCGTTTTGTGTTTTTCATATTTTAATATTTTAATGGTTTTAGTTTTACCTTTTTAGATGGTAAATCTTTGTGATATATATATATATATATATATATATATATATATACACACACACACACACACACACATGTATGTTTGTGAGATGTTGAACTAAGTGAAATTAAGGATATGTACATCTTTGGTTTTAGTCACTGTGCTAATAATACAATTAATTTTTTACAAAAACTTTTTAAGAGATACTGGTTTATAACTTTACTCACTTGTTTTTACTTACAATTTTTATAAATACATAAAATAATGTTCATGTGTGAAAGTCTAAGTATTATTTCCATGGATAGTCACGGTAGATTGCACAGGGCTGACCCTGTATCCTGCCAAATTAGCCAATTGCTGATTTTTGTAGTAAGTGGCTACAACATTTACTCTTTAGCTAATAAAATATTCCTTAAATAAACCACTTTTTAATAATTTTCAAGAAAATGCTCTACATATCTGAAAATTTGCTAAACCAAAATTGGTTTCAGTGTGAGTCCTGATTGCATTTGAATTGTTACTAGTAACCAACAGGAAGTATGTTGTCTTATGGCAGAACTGCACAAGCAGATGCTTTACCTTGGCTGTTCAAAAAACCAACTATAGGTTATTGGTTTACATTGTAGTTGATTCACATACTGTTGATATGTGATTGTTTTTTAGTAAGCAGAAAGAATGAAGAATCTTTGGTTTCCGTGTTGATATTATTATTGATTTACTACTGTATCCATGTGTTTTGTGTTGCTGGGTGGTTGATTGAAATTATTGTTGATACACATACTGTATCCATGTGTTGGTGTTGTAGGAAGCAGGGGTGAAGAAGCCGAGTTAAAACCACCTATGGGTGGTTGATTGACATTATTGTTGATACACATACTGTATCCATGTGTTGGTGTTGTTGAAAGCAGAAGTGGGTGACGAAGTCGAGTTTTAAGGTGTATAACAACTTTATAAAACCACCCATGGGTTGTTGGTTGATATTATTCACATGCTGTATCAATGTGTTGGTGTTGTAGGAAGCAGAAGAGGGGTGAAGAAGCCAAGTTTCAAGATTTAACGACTTAGAAACTACCCATGGGTTATTGGTTGATTTTGTTGTTGATTCATATACTGTATCGATGTGTTGGTGTTGAAGAAAGCAGAAGGGAGTGAAGAAGCTAAGTTTCAAGGTGTATAACAACTTTATAAAACCACTCATGGGTTGTTGGTTGATTTTGTTGTTTATTTACATACTGTATCGATGTGTTGGTGTTGTAGGAAGCAGAAGGGGGTGAAAAAGCCGAGTTTCAAGGTCCGTAACAAGTCGGAGTCTCTGTCACACAGTAAGAGACTGAGTCAGCGCTCGCTCAGCACTTCAGATCTTCAGGACAACTCTGAGGTAAGCTTATTTTATTTCTCTGTTCATATCAGTGCAATTTTTTAATTAATTGAAAATTAAATAGCAACTACTATTTAAGGTTTAAAATTATGTTGCAATCTCTGAATCTTGCATAACGAATGGTGACACAATACATGTACATGTATCTGGGCTGTCTGTGCTGGGCTGTCTGTGTGACTAGTTGTTAGTGCCAGGTTAGTGAGAGAGATAGATGTTAGTGTTGTGTAGTGGTGTACTAGATAAAAAAAAATTAAAAAAAATGTCTGCTCCCAGTTAGCAGGAATAATCATAATTCTAAAATTAAGCATTTTACATTTGTTAAATTAGCAGTATGTGTTGGAGGTCCAGGTACATGTATGCATCTTTTCAACACATAATGCTCATGTTTGACCTGATTATTCCTTTAATAATTAACCCTTGATTAAACAGTGTGCTGAGGTCTCCTTAACAAAAGTTTGTTTTCTAATTATAATAGCTTATTAAACAATGTGATGGGGTGTTGTTAAACATGCCTTTTCAAATCATAATTATATGATAAACCATTATCGTGGTAATAAAATAAAATCTAGATTTTCAACTGCCCCTGGTTTTTTATTTTTTTATTGGCAATTAAATTTCTTTTTCTTATCCTTTAACCATTATATGATGCTTTGTGTTGTATTTCCAGTATGCTGAAATATAAAATAAGGAATAAAATTGCACCCACAGCCCACATTTTGAAAAAAACAAAAAATGAAAGTCTAACATTTAATTTATTATAATAACTACTCATTAAACAATGTGCTGGGGTGTTGTTAAACTAACATTCCTTTCCTTTGTTTTTACCCAGAATCCCTCGGAAGGTGATGAGGACTGGGAGACAGACAGTAACAGCACCACCTATGAGCCGGTCGATGACGAGAATCTCTATGAAGAAGCCGGCTTCAGCGACGAAGAGAAGGAGAAGAAGAAGAAGAAAAAGAAAGCGAAGGACGGAAGTTCCATCGGACTCAAGCTCTCGGCCCAGGCCACCAGCGTGCTCAACCGAATTGGCAACCGGCTGGTGAAGATCGGCAAGAATAAAGGTGACGGTGGTGGTTCAGCCGGGACCGATTCCGATGCCGACACGGTGGATGAAGCGTTTGTTGATGATATGGACAAGCCGTCGTCACTGTCGCGCAGTGGTAGTGAGCGGAGTAGCGGTCGTAGGAAACAGAAAGATACAAGTAATTAATTTTAATTTAATTATTAATATTCAAAACAAAACTGCATACCCTTATATTGTATTTTGGTTTACATAACTTTTTTTTATTATTGTAATGCAAAGTAAAAGATTTAATTCAAGCCTCAAAATTCAATTTATGAAGTGTGAAACCGTCGATGCAATTGTCAGTATGCAAATGCTAGAAGCAGTTCTAGAAATTAGTCTTAAAATGGGACTTCATATATTAGACTTATGATGTCAACTTTTTCAACAGCAATGCAGCTGACAAACATAGATACTCGTAAAAGCTTATGATTTGCATGTATTGCTCCTGAAAATAAGGATTCCTGGATGTATTTGAAATGCTGATGGGCAAAACTAAATCTGCTTGTGAAACTGAATATCAGAAAGCCCCTGAAAAGTATGCAGTGATGACTGGCTGTAGTGACAAAAAATAGCTACCAGAAACTACTATTGAGCATTGCTGTATTAAAATCAGTGATGCAAAAGACTAAATAATTAAAAATCTAGTCTCTAAGTAAATAAACAATAATTCTCATGTGTACACTTAAAATCACAGGTTCAACTTTTAACCCGAGAAAGTGGGACACTAATTTTGGTTAAATCTACAAACGTGTAACTTGAAAAATAAACTAGAGCTCGTCTCCATAATCATTACTTGGGCTATTTTTCATTCCAGCAAGTGCATGGTATATCAACGGCTGTGGTATGTACTACCCTGTCTGTGGGATGGTGCATATAAAAGATCCCTTGCTGCTAATTGAAAAGAGTAGCCCATGAAGTGGCAACAGCGGGTTTCCTCTCTTAATATCTGCGTGGTCCTTAACCATACGTCTGACACCATATAACCGTAAATAAAATGTGTTGAGTGCGTCGTAAAATAAAACATTTCCAGCCTTCCTTCCATAACCATTACTATCTGAGGCTGTTTCGTTTCATAAATATGATCAATGCATTTTGTGGTATTACAAACACCAGGATGACCAGAAACACTTCGGATGTAGGGAAATGGATAATCTAAACAATGTAATCTAAGTAATGTCTGATTTCAGTTATCAAAAGTGACTCTAATAGTGAAAAATATGCCATAGTGTTTAAAAACTAGGGTCTGTCACTTCAATGACTGATGTTTAATATTTTCAGGTGAGACGACCGTCCCTAAGACGTCCGGTGGAGAAACGTCAACATCCCCACCATCACTTCCGCCACCAATGCCAAAAACCCGCACGTCGAAACCTGTCGCTCCGGATCAAACCCCACCACTGCCACCACGATCGTCCGTGATCCTACAGCAACCCATCGTGAAGAGTTCTCCCCCTTTACCTCCCCGAAATGTGTCTTCCAGCGGCTTGGGCCTCGACACTGTGGTACCAGTGGATCCAACAACCGATGCAAAGTTAGTGATATGACAAGCTTTGATATGGTTTCAGCGCTCGCTTGATGTGCAGTCAGTCAGGGATCAATCCCTGTCGGTGGGCACATTGGGCTATTTCTCAGTCCAGCCAGTGCACCACGACTGGTATATCAAAGGTCGTGGTATGTGCTATCCTGTCTGGGATATCGTGCATATAAAATATCTTTTACTACTAATGGAGAAATGTAGCGGGTTTTCTTTCTAAAACTATATGTCAAAATTACCAAGTGTTTGATATCCAATAGCCGATGATTAATAAATCAATGTGCTCTAGTGTTGTCGTTAAACAAAACAAACTTCAGGCTTTTATCTAATTAAAATTCAAGTATGCTGTTCTGTCCAGAACAGATGGTTAATGGTTAGTTGCTAGTGAGAAATCGGTGTATTGGTTTTATGTGTGAAAGGTAAGAGCTGGTACCAGCATGTCAGGTCTGGTATTAATGATTGGAGGTCACATATTGATTATTAATTGATTCTATAACGAATACTACTTAGAGTGGCTGTTAGATACCATTTATTATACAACATGTTGTTTAAAACAGTGACAGCTTAATTTTATTTTTATTTTCTTTCATTTTGTGGAGGTAGGCACCAGTTGACATTTGACTCTTATTGAATGTCTTTGCATGTTGAATGTAGAGCATAATTATTAGTAATAAAAGCCAATCTGAGTAAAATTAGCTCTACTGGGTCTACCAGTAGATCTAACAGCATTGTGTGGACTCCCATGTCCAGGTGACATTTCATCTATAAATAACAATTTTAATATCAACCAATTACACTTCGCCTTCTATAGCATTATTCGGGAGCATACAAATTCTAAAAATATCGGGTGAGACTATTTATGTAATAGGCGAACTTGTTGGTCTATTTCAACATTGAAAAAACAGGGGGAAAAGTGCAGTAATAAACTCTGGATTGTATACTAGTATAAACAGATTTTATGGCTATACCATCACAGGTTTTTTGTTTCGTCTTGAAAGAAATTTTATATTGCAATTAGTTTCCGGCATACTTTGTAATTCACCCAAATCATTTTGTATACCCTTGGCATAATCCTGAATGTTTTCAAATTCTTTTCAAATCACTTGCATGATTTTGCAAGTACCCGGTAAGGTTTTGATTGGTCGAATGAAAGGTCATTTAAACATGAGCTCCAACGGGCTGCTGTTAGATCCACATGTAATAGTGGAGCTAATTTTAATTAGATTGAATAAAAACAGACTATCAGGGTTGTAAATTCAAGGCAGGTTGACTGACATAGATGCATATTTTTGTAATCAGTTAAGATATGTCAGCAGATCGATAATGATTTTTTGCAACCCGATTGATAAATTAATTGATTATGTGATTAATTGCTCTTGCCCTTTTAGCCTAGTTTTTACTGTCCTATTCAGTGCCATAACACTTTACATCAAATGTATGTAAAAGATCCTTTGCTATTTTTTTAGTAGGTATAGCCTGTGTGGCTCCCATCTTGACCAAGTGTCAAAATAACTATATAGTCGTAGTTTAAAATGTGCTGAGTTGTTATATAAATATTTCTTTCCATAGGTTACCCACCAAAGCTGTAGTTTAAAAGGTGCTGAGTTATATAAATATTTCTTTCCATAGGTTACCCACCAAAGCCGTAGTTTAAAAGGTGCTGAGTTATATAAATATTTCTTTCCATAGGTTACCCACCAAAGCCATAGTTTAAAAGGTGCTGAGTTATATAAATATTTCTTTCCATAGGTTACCCACCAAAGCTGTAGTTTAAAATGTGCTGAGTTATATAAATATTTCTTTCCATAGGTTACCCACCAAAGCCGTAGTTTAAAATGTGCCGAGTTGTTATATAAATATTTCTTTCCATAGGTTACCCACCAAAGCCGTAGTTTAAAAGGTGCTGAGTTATATAAATATTTCTTTCCATAGGTTACCCACCAAAGCCGTAGTTTAAAAGGTGCTGAGGTGTTATATAAATATTTCTTTCCATAGGTTACCCACCAAAGCCGTAGTTTAAAATGTGCTGAGGTGTTTTTTAATAATTATTTCTTTCCTTATGTTACACCAATAATAGCTGTGGTTTAAAATATAATGAGGTGTTGCAGGGCTAGCTTTGGCTGAGCAAAATATTTTGCCAAATTGTCTATTAAACTTCAAAAATTGCAGAAATCAACAGTTATTTTCTTTAAAATGTCAATTATTACACGAAATTATTTCGCCAAATTAAACTAAAATTCGCCAACTGCTTTCAAAATTCACCAGTTGCGAATGCCAGAGCTACATGTAGCCGTTTGTTGAGTTTTTAAAAATTACTTTTTGTAGTGTAATGAAGTCAGTTTTTTGCTCTTTACTAGGAGAACGAGTATCATGAAGAAGGGATCGTATTTGTATGGACAGGAGATGAAGACGGACGACTCCACTGATGGCGCAGAAGAAAAAGGTAAATTAAGAGAATCTGAAGTCAGACATGGAAAGTTTGAGCTTGTTACATTGGTTATACTTGTCAGCAGGGATTGCATCTTTATACAGATTATCTCCCATCATAAATAAAAATCCTCTTTGGATTTTTAGAATTCCAGATGTTAGTGCCACCTAAAATCTTTTTTTTCTGTTTTTTCTTTTCTTTTTTCTTCTTTTTTTGAGGAAAACCTCACATTTAATGCATACTTTTTAGAACCTTTCATTTTTTTACCTGTTTCATTGTCCTTGTTTTTCCATTGACATCAGTAATCACTTAATATATTTCACCACAATTGGTTTTACATAGCCAAGTATACAAATATTAGCCTATGTATCAATTAAACAGGAAAAAAATAATGTTTAACCTTTCTATTTTAGAAGAAAACAATAGCCACTGTGATATCATTCTACTAAAAATAAAAGAATTGGGAACAGTTTGAAATGACACTTTACTTCGAAGTGTACTGAAAGGGAAACAACTCTCATTAAACATCAGCATACAGACAACAAGACTACATGATGTGGCATTCAGTTCTAGATGAAGGAACCCTGTTTTTACACAATAATTATGGGAGTTAGCCCCCCTTGCATAACATGACAGTTAAATCTGAGGCCTAATTCACTAAACACAGGCAACTTTGCAATCTTGCAGTGCAATGCAAAACAACTTGCAAAGATGATAGGATGTTGCCTAAAGGTGATGTCACATGTTGTGGGTACCTCTTTCGAGATTAGCTGATTGCATAATAAGTGAGGAAATCGTAATGTTGTCTTTTCACAATGGGCTATTTCTATTAGGTATACAATTCTCATATGAGGCACACTTGTATTACATGTATATACCTTAAGACAGCTTGATTGTAATAAAATAAAATAAAATAAAGACATGGGTCCCTCATGTCACCTGTGAGAACTATGTACATGGTATTTGTATTTAGTTGTACTTTGTTGTTCAATATATATTAGTCTGTTCACAGTGTTTGTGCACATTCATAATGTGTCTATATTCAGAAATAGTGTTTTCATATAATGTTTTTTTTTCTTCAGAACCCTACATGGACTATGATCCAGCCTCTTCTGGCACCATTTCCAAGAAGTCGTAAGTTACCATAGCAACCATGTGGATTTTTTACACATTGTCACCTATGTATTGAGCAGTTTTTTTTTTTTTTTTTTAGCATAGTTGTATTGCTAAATGTGACATTTTTGCTTTAAATTGATCTAGTCATTCCAAAAAAAGGAAAAAACCCAACCTTATTTGTGTGTATTTACTCAGTTTAATGTTATCATATGTCTCAACCGGATCACGCCGGGGAAATAATATTGATCTCATTTAGACACGATCCTGTGTTTAGAGGGGCACGTTGTAGAATTGAGAAAATTGGGGACCATGATATATGTACTTGGCAGATTTTCACAGTATTGCAGTTTGTTCAGTATCTATTTCAGTTTTCATTGTATTTGGTGATTTGAATTTTTTTTATAGCTAAGACATGTCATAAGAAATATTAGATCATGACATTTTATTACACATGTGTTTTTTTCTTTTGTTTATCAGGTCGACTACCTCTTCCTACATTTACCCCGACGCTGAATCATGGTGTAGTTACCCACTTGCCCCTTCAGAGGACAGTGGACTCTACCTTGAACTGGTAATAAGTGAATACATCCATGGATGGATGGATTTGAGTGGGTGGATGTATGGCTTTCAATGAAAGGATGTGTGCTTGGATCAATGGATAGATGGAAAGGTGGATGGGTAGATGGATGGATGATTGGGTGGGTGGATAGATGGAAAGGTGGATGTTTGGGTGACTGGGTGGATGTATGGATGGATAGATAGATGGATGGGTATTTGGAGGGAGTATAAAATGAAGATTAAACTGAATACATAAATTAAACAATGATTTAAAAATTTGTACATTTTTAATCTCATATATTTTGCTGCAGAGTATAAAAAATAATAAGGTTATCTTATCTTTATACATACTATATAAAATTGAAGAAATGAATTGAGTTGAATAAAGTCAGAATAAAGAAAAGGAAGATGAGATATTTCAGTTTTTATCTTAGTAAGTTTGACATTCAATAGCCGATGTATTTTGTTTCGTGCTAGTGTCGTTAAACATTCATTAATTCATTATCTTAGTAATAATCTGTTTAACAGGATGACGATCAGGTGTAAGATATAATCTGTTTAACAGGATGACGATCAGGTGTGTGATATGATCTGTTTAACAGAATGATGATCAGGTGTAAGATACAATCTGTTTAACAGGATGACGATCAGGTGTAAGATACAATCTGTTTAAAAGGATGACAATCAGGTGTAAGATATAATCTGTTTAACAGGATGACGATCAGGTGTATGATATAATCTGTTTAACAGGATGATGATCAGGTGTAAGATACAATCTGTTTAACAGGATGACGATCAGGTGTAAGATATAATCTGTTTAACAGGATGACGATCAGGTGTATGATATAATCTGTTTAACAGGATGATGATCAGGTGTATGATACAATCTGTTTAACAGGATGACGATCAGGTGTACGGCCAGCTGGGTCAGAACTTCACGACGACCTTTGAATCAGAGCCTCTGTATCAGTTTTATACCAAGGACTACATCCGCACCAGTCGCAAGTTGCAGATGGACAAATCCATCGCAGATGAGTCTGGTGAGTGCACTTATTGTTTTCATTACAATCTAGAGACAAGGACAGGTCAAATATTTCTGAGGGGAGGGGCTACATTTCTATAAAGGAAACTCTTGTTCCCCTGAGATTCACGAGGTGAGTAGAAAGTTTTACAGTCCAATATACAGTGAGTCGAAAATGGTGTTTTAATGGAATCAGTCTAGAAGCATGAATTTCTTATGGGTGGGAGGGCTAGAACTAGAAGGATCCTCTTGTACCCCTGAAATTCATCAGTAAGTCAAAAATGGTGGTTTATTGAAAACAAGCTAGGGATTGGTTGTGTAAATCGCGAGCTGGTGTATGTTCCCACAAATGGGCCTTGGTATGTTGAGTGTACTTATTGTTTTTCTTACAATCTGAAAGCATTGGCAGATTGAACATTTCTTAGTGGTTGGGGGCTACAATTTTATAAAGTTCACAGTCAAGTATAAAGTAAGTCGAAAATGGTGTTTTAATGGAATCAGAGTTGCAAAGATACCTGCTACTTTATGCTCTGACAAATGGGCACCAGTGCTAGTCACAGAGACATGATATACACCGTATTTACACTTATTGTTTTCCTAACAAGCTGGAAGCAAGGACAGATTGAAACTTTCTGAGACTAGAATGCTATAAAGGAAACTCTTGTAGCCCCCAAATTTACCAAGGGCCTAATTCACAAAGATCTCTTAGGCTCTGCTAGACAACAAAGCATCCTCTTTGTAAGTCTTTTAGCATTGCACTGCGAGATCTGTCTTCTATAGAGATATGGGGCCTAATTCACAAAGCTCTCTTAGGCTCTGTTAGACAACAAAGCATCCTCTTTGCAAGTCTTTTAGCATTGCACTGCGAGATCTGTCTTCTATAGAGATATGGGGCCTAATTCACAAAGCTCTCTTAGGCTCTGCTAGACAACAAAGCATCCTCTTTGTAAGTCTTTTAGCATTGCACTGCGAGATCTGTCTTCTATAGAGATATGGGGCCTAATTCACAAAGCTCTCTTAGGCTCTGCTAGACAACAAAGCATCCTCTTTGTAAGTCTTTTAGCATTGCACTGCGAGATCTGTCTTCTATAGAGATATGGGGCCTAATTCACAAAGGTCTCTTAGGCTCTGTTAGACAACAAAGCATCCTCTTTGTAAGTCTTTTAGCATTGCACTGCGAGATCTGTCTTCTATAGAGATATGGGGCCTAATTCACAAAGCTCTCTTAGGCTCTGTTAGACAACAAAGCATCCTCTTTGCAAGTCTTTTAGCATTGCACTGCGAGATCTGTCTTCTATAGAGATATGGGGCCTAATTCACAAAGCTCTCTTAGGCT
Source organism: Gigantopelta aegis (assembly GCF_016097555.1). Classification (NCBI taxonomy): domain Eukaryota; kingdom Metazoa; phylum Mollusca; class Gastropoda; order Neomphalida; family Peltospiridae; genus Gigantopelta; species Gigantopelta aegis. The sequence goes on along the minus strand of NC_054713.1, from coordinate 42,587,495 downwards.
CTGCTAGACAACAAAGCATCCTCTTTGTAAGTCTTTTAGCATTGCACTGCGAGATCTGTCTTCTATAGAGATATGGGGCCTAATTCACAAAGGTCTCTTAGGCTCTGTTAGACAACAAAGTATCCTCTTTGTAAGTCTTTTAGCATTGCACTGCGAGATCTGTCTTCTATAGAGATATGGGGCCTAATTCACAAAGGTCTCTTAGGCTCTGTTAGACAACAAAGTATCCTCTTTGTAAGTCTTTTAGCATTGCACTGCGAGATCTGTCTTCTATAGAGATATGGGGCCTAATTCACAAAGCTCTCTTAGGCTCTGTTAGACAACAAAGCATCCTCTTTGCAAGTCTTTTAGCATTGCACTGCGAGATCTGTCTTCTATAGAGATATGGGGCCTAATTCACAAAGCTCTCTTAGGCTCTGCTAGACAACAAAGCATCCTCTTTGTAAGTCTTTTAGCATTGCACTGCGAGATCTGTCTTCTATAGAGATATGGGGCCTAATTCACAAAGCTCTCTTAGGCTCTGTTAGACAACAAAGCATCCTCTTTGTAAGTCTTTTAGCATTGCACTGCGAGATCTGTCTTCTATAGAGATATGGGGCCTAATTCACAAAGGTCTCTTAGGCTCTGTTAGACAACAAAGTATCCTCTTTGCAAGTCTTTTAGCATTGCACTGCGAGATCTGTCTTCTATAGAGATATGGGGCCTAATTCACAAAGGTCTCTTAGGCTCTGTTAGACAACAAAGTATCCTCTTTGTAAGTCTTTTAGCATTGCACTGCGAGATCTGTCTTCTATAGAGATATGGGGCGTAATTCACAAAGCTCTCTTAGGCTCTGTTAGACAACAAAGTATCCTCTTTGTAAGTCTTTTAGCATTGCACTGCGAGATCTGTCTTCTATAGAGATATGGGGCCTAATTCACAAAGCTCTCTTAGGCTCTGTTAGACAACAAAGTATCCTCTTTGTAAGTCTTTTAGCATTGCACTGCGAGATCTGTCTTCTATAGAGATATGGGGCCTAATTCACAAAGCTCTCTTAGGCTCTGCTAGACAACAAAGCATCCTCTTTGTAAGTCTTTTAGCATTGCACTGCGAGATCTGTCTTCTATAGAGATATGGGGCCTAATTCACAAAGGTCTCTTAGGCTCTGTTAGACAACAAAGTATCCTCTTTGTAAGTCTTTTAGCATTGCACTGCGAGATCTGTCTTCTATAGAGATATGGGGCCTAATTCACAAAGCTCTCTTAGGCTCTGTTAGACAACAAAGCATCCTCTTTGTAAGTCTTTTAGCATTGCACTGCGAGATCTGTCTTCTATAGAGATATGGGGCCTAATTCACAAAGCTCTCTTAGGCTCTGTTAGACAACAAAGCATCCTCTTTGTAAGTCTTTTAGCATTGCACTGCGAGATCTGTCTTCTATAGAGATATGGGGCCTAATTCACAAAGCTCTCTTAGGCTCTGTTAGACAACAAAGTATCCTCTTTGTAAGTCTTTTAGCATTGCACTGCGAGATCTGTCTTCTATAGAGATATGGGGCCTAATTCACAAAGGTCTCTTAGGCTCTGTTAGACAACAAAGTATCCTCTTTGTAAGTCTTTTAGCATTGCACTGCGAGATCTGTCTTCTATAGAGATATGGGGCCTAATTCACAAAGCTCTCTTAGGCTCTGTTAGACAACAAAGTATCCTCTTTGTAAGTCTTTTAGCATTGCACTGCGAGATCTGTCTTCTATAGAGATATGGGGCCTAATTCACAAAGGTCTCTTAGGCTCTGTTAGACAACAAAGTATCCTCTTTGTAAGTCTTTTAGCATTACACTGCGAGATCTGTCTTCTATAGAGATATGGGGCCTAATTCACAAAGGTCTCTTAGGCTCTGTTAGACAACAAAGTATCCTCTTTGTAAGTCTTTTAGCATTGCACTGCGAGATCTGTCTTCTATAGAGATATGGGGCCTAATTCACAAAGGTCTCTTAGGCTCTGTTAGACAACAAAGTATCCTCTTTGTAAGTCTTTTAGCATTGCACTGCGAGATCTGTCTTCTATAGTGATATGGGGCCTAATTCACAAAGCTCTCTTAGGCTCTGTTAGACAACAAAGTATCCTCTTTGTAAGTCTTTTAGCATTGCACTGCGAGATCTGTCTTCTATAGAGATATGGGGCCTAATTCACAAAGGTCTCTTAGGCTCTGTTAGACAACAAAGTATCCTCTTTGTAAGTCTTTTAGCATTGCACTGCGAGATCTGTCTTCTATAGAGATATGGGGCCTAATTCACAAAGCTCTCTTAGGCTCTGTTAGACAACAAAGTATCCTCTTTGTAAGTCTTTTAGCATTGCACTGCGAGATCTGTCTTCTATAGAGATATGGGGCCTAATTCACAAAGCTCTCTTAGGCTCTGTTAGACAACAAAGTATCCTCTTTGTAAGTCTTTTAGCATTGCACTGCGAGATCTGTCTTCTATAGAGATATGGGGCCTAATTCACAAAGGTCTCTTAGGCTCTGTTAGACAACAAAGTATCCTCTTTGTAAGTCTTTTAGCATTGCACTGCGAGATCTGTCTTCTATAGAGATATGGGGCCTAATTCACAAAGCTCTCTTAGGCTCTGTTAGACAACAAAGTATCCTCTTTGTAAGTCTTTTAGCATTGCACTGCGAGATCTGTCTTCTATAGAGATATGGGGCCTAATTCACAAAGGTCTCTTAGGCTCTGTTAGACAACAAAGTATCGTCTTTGTAAGTCTTTTAGCATTGCACTGCGAGATCTGTCTTCTATAGTGATATGGGGCCTAATTCACAAAGCTCTCTTAGGCTCTGTTAGACAACAAAGTATCCTCTTTGTAAGTCTTTTAGCATTGCACTGCGAGATCTGTCTTCTATAGAGATATGGGGCCTAATTCACAAAGGTCTCTTAGGCTCTGTTAGACAACAAAGTATCCTCTTTGTAAGTCTTTTAGCATTGCACTGCGAGATCTGTCTTCTATAGAGATATGGGGCCTAATTCACAAAGGTCTCTTAGGCTCTGTTAGACAACAAAGTATCCTCTTTGTAAGTCTTTTAGCATTGCACTGCGAGATCTGTCTTCTATAGAGATATGGGGCCTAATTCACAAAGCTCTCTTAGGCTCTGTTAGACAACAAAGTATCCTCTTTGTAAGTCTTTTAGCATTGCACTGCGAGATCTGTCTTCTATAGAGATATGGGGCCTAATTCACAAAGCTCTCTTAGGCTCTGCTAGACAACAAAGCATCCTCTTTGTAAGTCTTTTAGCATTGCACTGCGAGATCTGTCTTCTATAGAGATATGGGGCCTAATTCACAAAGGTCTCTTAGGCTCTGTTAGACAACAAAGTATCCTCTTTGTAAGTCTTTTAGCATTGCACTGCGAGATCTGTCTTCTATAGAGATATGGGGCCTAATTCACAAAGGTCTCTTAGGCTCTGTTAGACAACAAAGTATCCTCTTTGTAAGTCTTTTAGCATTGCACTGCGAGATCTGTCTTCTATAGAGATATGGGGCCTAATTCACAAAGCTCTCTTAGGCTCTGTTAGACAACAAAGTATCCTCTTTGTAAGTCTTTTAGCATTGCACTGCGAGATCTGTCTTCTATAGAGATATGGGGCCTAATTCACAAAGCTCTCTTAGGCTCTGCTAGACAACAAAGTATCCTCTTTGTAAGTCTTTTAGCATTGCACTGCGAGATCTGTCTTCTATAGAGATATGGGGCCTAATTCACAAAGGTCTCTTAGGCTCTGTTAGACAACAAAGTATCCTCTTTGTAAGTCTTTTAGCATTGCACTGCGAGATCTGTCTTCTATAGAGATATGGGGCCTAATTCACAAAGGTCTCTTAGGCTCTGTTAGACAACAAAGTATCCTCTTTGTAAGTCTTTTAGCATTGCACTGCGAGATCTGTCTTCTATAGAGATATGGGGCCTAATTCACAAAGGTCTCTTAGGCTCTGTTAGACAACAAAGCATCCTCTTGTAAGTCTTTTAGCATTGCACTGCGAGATCTGTCTTCTATAGAGATATGGGGCGTAATTCACAAAGGTCTCTTAGGCTCTGCTAGACAACAAAGCATCCTCTTGTAAGTCTTTTAGCATTGCACTGCGAGATCTGTCTTCTATAGAGATATGGGGCCTAATTCACAAAGGTCTCTTAGACTCTGCTAGACAACAAAGCATCCTCTTTGTAAGTCTTTTAGCATTGCACTGCGAGATCTGTCTTCTATAGAGATATGGGGCCTAATTCACAAAGATCTCTTAGGCTCTGCTAGCCAACAAAGCATCCTCTTGTAAGTCTTTTAGCATAGTTGCGAGAGTTTAGTGAATTAGGCTCCAGGTCAGTAGAAGGTTATCATGGTTTAAACAGCGAGTCAAAAATAGTGTTTTAATGGAATTGGTCATGCCTGCTGCTGTATGCTAGCACAAATGGTCACCAGCTCTGGTCTTATAATCTTGATGTACACCATATTTATTATTGAAATAACAGCATATTATTTATTTGTGTGATTAAATTATCCAATAGCATTTAAGTTCAATAATAATTGTGCTTTTAACGGTAATGTCAGTAATGACGCGGGGAAAGATGGATAGCAATTTCTACTGACCCCTAATCTTTCTTTCCTTTGAATTCCATCTAATTTCTTTCTTTCCTTTGAATTCCATCTTATTTCTTTCCAATCTGGCGGCTCCTTCTATCTTTCAACTACTTTTGCTGTCCACATCCACAATCACATCCCAGTCCTTGTCTCTCCAACTGCCAAAGGTGCTTGTCGCTTTAGCTGTGGGCGTAGTCTGACCACTTCGGAGAATGTTCAATGGTTACTTCTGGCATTGTTAAGAGGCACTTATAACCACCTACTATGCTCCCCTACTACCGGTGGTCATTAGTTAGTGCCATGGGTCAGACCAGTTTTATTAATGGCAGTAGATGAGGATGCCAGGTGGGTGCAGGGAAGTACACAGAGACTGCCCCCTGTGGAGGAAGTTGAGACATAGGATTCAGTAATTTGAATTTGTAAGTAATGTGTATTTTAATGGTAAATGCTGTTATGTAATAGCCAACAATGTTTCATTCTGCCTAATATCAAGGGTCATTGCATTTGAAACACCATAGATCTTAGAAATAATAAATGTGTGTTTTTACAAAGATGGAATAATACCCCTATTTTGGATTAAAATGCACACAAACCTTTTTTCTTCCTGGAAATGCAAACAGTTGTGGTGAAAAAAGGTAAAGCGTCTAAGTCATCCAAAAAAGGCAAACAAAAGAAAAAAGGTGAGCGTGGGTGTTTTACAGTGTTCCACGTTGTTGTATTAATTAGTGTTAGGCCTATTGCAGAATTGATCACTGGGGTGGGGGAGGGGGGCTGGGGGGACAGAGGTGGGAGCCACCTTTAGTTAATTATTATGCTGTTTCTGATGGATCAGCTGCAGTTGTTGTCTCCCCTTTACAAACTAAACAGTGAGATACATACGTGTATAGGTAATACTTTTCCAATGGAACCATAAGTCCTAGGTCTATGAAACTTGGTTTATAGTTGCACCTACATGTATGGATGTTCATCGCAGTGCACTGAAAACGTTTATGGAAGGCGAAACATTTCATTCTGCAGAACTCTTGTTTATGTATGCTAGGTTTAAATATAATTTTATTTTGTGGATGGGTAGTATATATAAAAAAAATACCTCTCCCCACTTTCTCAGACACCCCCTCCCCAACACGTGATCAGTTCTGAAAGGGCTTTTAGCGTTTGTTGAGTTTTTAATGTCAAACTGTTTGAGCTTGAGGCCTTAGCCTACTTTGAGAGTATTCATAAGCACAAAGTGTATTTAGAAACTTATACATTTGCTTTCATTGTGATTGTATTTTACATGTATGTTTTTGTTTGTTGCTCTTGGTGTGTTTTTGTTTGTTTTGTTTTTGTTTTGTTGTTGTTGTGTTGTGTTGTGTTTTGTTGTTGTTGTTGTTTCTTGTGGGGTTTTTTTTGTGAGGTAGTGATGTTTCGTTTTTGATTTTTCTGTTCTTAACAGACTGGTAAAAGTGTTGTATTTAAATTGTTTATTCTTTTTAAAACAATTACTAACAGGCTATATGCATTGACATAGGCAATTAAAAAAAAACCCCAGAAGAAAAAACTAGCATGTTTCAAAATGTTCTTACTTGTTTAATGATCCAGAGGATGTTATGGTTTAATATTAAAGATACGTGTACTAGGTAGTCTGTAGTTCCTTTCAGTATTCATGTGGTGTCACCCTCTTCATAGAGTCGCAGCAAACCATTATAATCAATGGTAACTGACAGCATAATTTTACAACTAACCATTAATTACTATTTCCAAAATAGTATTCAGAGTGCAAGACAAAGATAGACCAGTGTAATTTTTATAAAGTTATTTTTCAGTTTCAACTCCTGAATTAGTCATTGAAGTAGTAGGTCATACATTAAAAAAGGTTTATAATCTGTTAATGAAATATTAATAAGCTTTCGCTGTGCTTTTTATTTTTGTGTTAATGTTATGTGAATTTTATTCTTTTGTTTTTTGTTTTAACAATGTGATAAAATTGCTCATAAAATTATTTTGGAAATCATCAGAGGCTTAATTTTTAGTGTGGAATTAAAATATGTTTAAAGTTAATATACTGTCCAAAAGAAACTTTATATACATACAATTTGAATAATTTGATAAATATTGTTGCTAATCAAAAAGAACCAATTTAGAAACCACCTTATAAACACTTTGCATGTATCACGATGTACAATGAGATGTTTAGATGTTGAACTTCACAATACTTTCATATCCCACCGTACTGTTAGTTGGTTTTCTATAATAGAATTTCAAGCCTTGTACAGTTTCTTTTGGACATCAGTATATATTGGCAATAGCTTTCTTGTTTCTATCTGTTTATCATATTCATTATGGGTTTTTACAGAGGGTGGGATATTTGAAGATGTAAAGGTATATGTTTAAAGTTACAAAATTATGTACTACGTTGGAATATCAGAAATAACTTTTACTTTTTTTCTGTTTGTCCTCTAAGCTATTGGTTTGTACAAAATTTGGTATCTATGAAGATGTTGAGGTGTATGTTTAAAGTTATTACATTATATGTTGAAAATAACTTTCTTTTTTCTGTCTGTTCATCATAGATCTATGTTATTTGTTTTTACAGAATTTAGTATCTGAAGACGTTGAGGTGTATGTTTAAAATTACTATGTTGGAATGTCGGAAATTAGCTTCTTTTTTTTCTGTTTTCATCATATACTTGTACATACATGTAGATACCGTAATATAGGTGTATGCCTGTTGGCTAATCCTCAAACCACAAATTTGGCAATAATAAATTTGTTTAACCCACATTCGTTACTGGTTTTTGCCATTTTTGCAGAGGGTGGGATCTATGAAGATGTAGAGGTTTGTGTGAGAAATCACAATGTTGGCATATCGGCAATAACTTTTTTTCTTTTTTTTTTCTGTTCATCATGTATATTGTTGGTTTTTACAGAGGGTGGGCAGTGTTTCTGCCAGAAAGAAATTTTTGGGTATGGTGCTATGGAATTGAATGCAACCACAGTCAACAGGGGTTATGGGAGGCCATCCCCAGAAAGAAAATAGGTTAAGTTTAGGGTTAGGGTTAAGAAAATTATACATTAATGATAAGAGTAATTAATTTTGTCAAAAGGTTAACATTTAAAAACAAAATCTGCCAAACAATCTGGGTATGGCGCCATACCCGTTTTACCCTCTGGCAGAAACCCTGGTGGGATATAAGGTGCAGAGGTGTTACCAGGACTCGGAAGTTAAGAATTTACCACCCACAGCATTTTTTGTTTTAAATTGCCATGGGTGAAACGGCACACTGACGGCAATTTTGAGCCTGCCTCTGGCAATTTTTTAACTGGTCACTTTTGCAGCAAATATATATATGACTAAAAGGTTATTTGGCTGCATGTAGACATATTTCAAATGTACAAGTGTACACCAGATATTATCATTTTTGTTATTGTTGAGGAGTTTTATTCAGCGGCACAAAATTGCTAACCCACGGCAAATTATATCTCAACAACGGCAATTGTCATTGGTGTCGTTGTTAAGATCGAGCCCTGTGTTACTGTGTTGGAAATAGGTTTTTTTCCTGAGTTCATCACACACATTATTGTTTTGTTACAGAGGGTGGTATCTACAAGGATGTTGAGCGTGTAACCAAGACATTATTGTTTTGTTACAGAGGGTAGTATCTACAAGGATGTTGAGCTTGTAACCAAGACATTATTGTTTTGTTACAGATGGTGGTATCTACGAGGATGTTGAGCATGTAACCAAGGATCTGGAACCACCGCAGGAAGACGATGTGGAGGTAGAGAGTAAGAGTTCGGACGACTCGTCGCCCACCAAACACCTGACGATGATGGACATGCTCGGCCACGGCGGCTCACTGCACCGCGCGCTCTGGTGCGAGATGCCCGAGGTTCGTTCTTAAACACGCACTGTCGGAAATAACTTGTTTAAAAATCTAAAATAGAGGTTAAAGCTATTTTTACCTGTACACAGCATGCGGAAAGCGAAATACTGTATACGAAATACGGAAGAAAAACCAACCCTCCCCCCCCACCCCTCAAGTCATATTGTTTTTAGTGAATTTTCTGGACACCCAGTTTACCAAGTAAACAATCTGGTTTTAAGGGATAGGTTCTGTTCTGTAGTGATACTTAAAATTAACTCTGAAAAATATCCACTTTTGATGGAATTTTGGCTTACTGAGGGTCCAGTTTTTTGAGGGAGTTCACTGTAGTAACATTGAGAGTTATAATGTGAAGAGCCTCGCATAGTGTGTTATTTTTAATTTTTAAATTATCTTTTTATTATTATTTATTTTTTTATTTTTTTAGGTTTGCTGAAGTTGTGGCAATTACCGGTACATGTAGAACATTTTCTCTTTCTTACCACGACTAATTTTTGGTCTCTTTCTTTCAGGTAAAGTCTGCTGGGACTCTGGACAAAATAGATGACCAAGAACGCAAGATTCAGGAGGTTGGTGTCCAATTTCTTAATCAAGTCTTCTTCATTTAATTGAAATTAGATTACTATAAATTGGGAAAACAAAATGCATATTATATATAAATTTTACGTCATCCGCGCCCAAATGTCAAGTCACAAAAGTTATATGTACACCAGTATTTAACAGATTATATTGTGCTTAAGCCGTGATGTTTTCAATTTAACGGAGTTTACACGTCAAACTTGTATTCATGCAACCAACAAATTACAATATTCATTAGGTTTACAGTAATTGAAACTTAATTAGGATATGTAAAGTGAACCTGTCACTTGTTTATCTGTATTAAGAACTCTGCAGAGTGTTTAAAATATTACTTTGATGTGTATTTCCCTTTAAAATGTCATCTTGAAAGGTATTTAAAAACATTTATCACAGGTTTAACTATTAAAAAATCTGGGTTTTTAACATTAATTAATTTGATGTATATTATCTCCCTTTAATAAATCTTAATATTAACTGAATCATAAAACCCAGCTCTTTCACTTAGATCTTGAAACATCTATTACAAGCGTGTTTAATAATGATTCTGTTTAAATGGGGTATGTCCTTTGTATTAATAGATTGTCTCCCCGTATGTATGGTCATCGTTAATGTTTCTTTTCTTTACTTCTTCTCCAGGCGATGTTTGAGATTATCACATCAGAAGCGTCATACCTGAAGAGTTTGAATATTCTCATCAGCGTTTTTCTGATGGCGCCCGAGTTCTCCTCGGATCATTCTGACCGGTGTGTCGTTACGAAACGAGAACGTCAGGTCTTATTCTCAAACATTGGTACTATCCGAGATGCCAGTGAAAGGTGAGCAAATATGTTCAGTTATGGCTAACTTTATACCTGAATATTTTACAGGTAACTTTGTTAAAAATAGTTTTGTTGCAAAACAAGAACATTTGGTCTTATTATCTAACATTGGTCTAGCAAGAGGTAAGCAAATACATTCAGGTTTAGCTCATTTTAAAGTTGAATATTTAATGTGTACTTTTATTAAAAAAAAAAATAATTCGAATTTAGAATTTTTTGATGTGGTGTAATAGTCGTTTGTTAACTTTAGCAGGCCATAGGATTTCAAATTTCATGGAAAACACTTTTTCGATTCCATGCCTTATGATCATGGGAACCCATCAGAAACTGTTTTTAGGTTCCATTGAATAGTCGTACTTAATATAATAATCATGGGAAATTATATTTTGGTTTTCGTGATTTTACCGACATGCTACAGATATGGTACTGGAAATAATCGTTTCCATGAAATCCAAAAGCCTGCTTAGTTTAAATTGTAACATTTTAATTTTAGATAATTTTAAGCCTGAATTGTTTAGAATATATAATTTTGTCAGAAATAGTTTTTGCTAATTTACAGTTCATTTTGATGGAATAGTAGTAGATTATATTGTATCGAGGGGTCATCAAACTAAAACGTTTCCCCACCCCGTGTCATCCAATACCAGACCCGTAGAATTGATTGGTGCAGGTGCCCGGGGTGGGGTGGGGAGAGATACAATCTCTAGTGCCAGGGGCAACAGTCTGTAATGGGGCATACAAACCAGATTTTTTTCTTTATTTATATAAGTGGAACAACCCCCCCCCCCCCCCCTCGATTGAGGGTTCAGAGTCCAGACCCCCCCCCCCCCCCCCCGACCCGGATTCTATGGGCCTGAATACTCAATAATTGGAATACAGGTGTCATGAGTTGCATTTGATAATTATGAATATGTTGTCTACAAACACATGTCTGTGTGTTTCAGGTTTCTCTACGACTTGGAGTGTCGCTGGCAGGAGTCGTGTCTGATGTCGAATATTTGCGACATCGTTTTCAAACACTCGGAAGAAAACTTTGAGCCGTACGTGCGGTACACTAGTAACCAGGTCTTTCAGGAGAGAATGTTGGAGATGCTCAAGTAAGAACTGTAGATTTTTCACTCACCTTTGTGGAGTAAGAAAGGCGAGATACAGGCCGGTATTACTTTCCCAACAGTGGTAATTACTGAGGTTAGCTCCAATTATTCCATTTTTGTCACAAACTACAAGTCCTAGTTGATGTATAGTTGTTCCTAAGTATGTTTATGTCTCAGCCAGTGCTCCACAACTGGTGTAACAACTGGTGTAACAAAGACTATGGTATGTGCCGTCCTGTCTGTGGGATGCTGCATATAGAAGATTTCTTGAAAACGGTAGGCTGTAGCGTAATGGTAGCAGGTTTCATCTTTCAATTATCTGTGTGGTAATTAACCATATGTCCAACACCATATAACCATAATTAAAATGTGTTGAATGCATCATTAAATAAAACATTTCTTCTCCTCATAAGCCAATGTGTGTCTTTCTACTGATGTGGTTGTTAAATATTCAGCTAGTTTGATTTGTTGTATGAAGAGAACGGAATATGTTGAAGCTGTGCGCCGACTGGAACAGAACCCTCAGTGTCGGAGTCAGCCAATGTCGTCGTTAAATATTCACTCAGTTTGATTTGTTGTAGGAAGAGAACGGAGTATGTGGAAGCTGTGCGCTGACTGGAACAGAACCCTCAGAGTCTTGTGATGTCGTTGTTAAATATTCACTCAGTTTGATTTGTTGTAGGAAGAGAACGGAGTATGTGGAAGCTGTGCGCCGACTGGAACAGAACCCTCAGTGTCAGAGTCTGCCGATGTCGTCCTTCCTTCTCCTCCCCATGCAGCGAATCACACGTCTGCCTCTTCTCGTCGACTCCGTCTGTCACCGCCTGGAGCCCGGGACAGACAGACACACGGTCTCGCAGAAGGCTCTACAGTGCCTCAACAGGGTCAGTGATGCAGATTTAGACTGGGAGCCTAGATCCTGTGCTTACCAAACTTAATGGGCCGAAAAAACTTCCAAAATATTTGCCCTATTTTTAAAGATCTTAAAAAATGTTTTGATCTAATGTAATTTTCATCTGTGTATTAAATTTTAAGAATTAACATATTACAGTTGTACTTCACATTTTATAGAAGTGTATAAAGTATTAAACAGAACTTAACATTGATCAGTAATGTAAAAAAAACTTCTCTGTTTTTTCTTCAGGTTGTGAAAAGATGCAATGATGGTGCTAAGAAGATGCAACAAACCGAACAGATGTGTTTGTTAGTCAACCATTTTGATTTCAAGGTCAAGGTAGGTCATCAGATTAGATAAACCTTAACATATTTACTTGGTTACATTAAAACATATTCAATTGGTTACATAAAAATATATTTACTTGGTTATACTAAGACATATTTATTTGGTTGTATTAAAGCATGTTTACTTGTTTACATTAAACCATTTACATAGAAATGTAATAGTTACATAAAAAGATATTGAATGCATTAAACATATTTAATTGGTTGTATTAAAGCATGTTTACTTGTTTACATTATACCATTTACATAGAAATGTAATAGTTACATAAAAAGATATTGAATGCATTAAACATATTTATTTGGTTAAATTAACTTATATTTACATGTACATGTAGTTAGTTGGGTATATTGGTTATATTTAAAAATTACATATTTTAAAATATATTTACATGGTTACATTAAAGCACAGTGGTTACTTTAAAACATTCAGTTGGTTACATTGAAACATATTGGTTACATTAAAACTGTTACATTATTACATATTACTTGATTACATGAAAACATATTGGTTACATTAAAACATATTAACTTTAAAAGCACATTGATGTTTGTAACAGGAAATCCCACTGGTTTCGGCGTCTCGGTACCTTGTCAAACAAGGGGAGCTAACTCGTATTGTGAGTGACACAGGAAGTAGGATTCCATTTGGGAAGGCGTTCCGAGGGTCCACCAAACACAACATCTGGCTGTTTCTCTTCAACGACATCTTACTCATCGCCAAGAAGAAAGGGTGAGATGGTTGATTATTAATCTTATAGTTTTACTTTTAGGTCTACTAAATAAGTTGGTAAATTTTTAGTTGAAGGAAAGACATTGGTGTTTTACGTTTGTTTCAAAAGATTATCAGTAAAATGGTCACAAGTATGTGTCTAAACCAGCTTGCATTTTAAATGTATATTTATAAATTATTTCAGTTTAGGTTGATATAAAAATAAATGGAAAAGTGCTTTGGAAATAACAAAAATTGTCTATTTTTATGTGCAATTTGTAGAAAAAACATTAGTCAGTCTGTAATTAAAACATCAATACCCATACTGCACAATGTTGTCTCCTCCAAAAGTTCAGTATTATATTTTCTTGATTAACTTATCCTACTAAAGTCTTATTTTTAAAGTCAATTTATCCTTCTACACTCTGTATTTGATTATTATTTTGATAATCTGTCCCTTCTAGTTGGAGAACTGTGTTTTGTTTTATGTATATATACATGTATGGTACAGAAGCATGTTTCCTCTCTAATATACTGACTCCAAATAGCTGTAGTTCTAAATGTGTTGAAGTGACTTGAAAGAAATATTTGTTTTGTTGTCCAGGACCATGTTCTCGGTGACCGACTACTGTCAGAGGAACTCTCTACACGTGGAGAAGATCGACAGCACGGAGAAGTGTCGCCACCTGCCACTAGGTATCCCCAGTGGCTGCAAGAGTCTCTTCCTCATGGTGATCCTCGAGAACCACGAGAAGAAACAAGTCGAGATGGTCTTGTCGTGTAATTCGCCGTAAGTACATGCAGTCCGCTTAAGCTCAGTGATGCCTGGTTATAACTGAAGTTAAATTCTTGAATCACATTAGCATAATACAGTCAAATGTCAATATCTCAAACCGTGGTGTTCTCGTTAGCCATAGGATATTTTTTTTACCAAAATCTAAAGTAAAACCCCTCTAAACCAGCCTCCCATGCAACGAAGTGAAAAGTCTGAGCCCATATTTTGTAAGCTATCTTAGCACTACGAAATCGTAAAACCATCATAAGCTGTGATGTGGCTAATGTGACGTCATAACCTACGATGGTTTTATGATTTCGTAGCACTAAAATAGCTTGTAAAATTTGGGCCCAGGTTTTAAGGGGCATCCAGTTTAGAGAGGTTTCGTTCTGTATTGATATTTTAAAAGGGACGGGGGGGGGGGGGGGGGGGGGGGGGATCTGGCTTTTAGGGAATTCCGGTTTACAGAGGTTCCTATTTTGATGGGTTCCACTCTAATTTGTATATCTCAACCCACTGTAGTCTGGAGCTGTTTGGTTCGGTTCCTTCAACATCAAAGAAACAACCTTTGACTGTAGATAGTTAATAACATTTAACCACATATACTTTCAAAGTAACTGTAATGTTTATAAAGGATTGAAATTTGACAAACCTTATGATACACATTAAACATGCAAATCATAACTAATTTCTTGAAAACAGTGCATCAATATCAATATCATCATTCTTGGACATATCACTATCATCATTCTTGGACATATCAATATCATCATTCTTGGACATATCAATATCATCATTCTTGGACATGGTCGAGGAAAGGAGTTAAATAAAAGTAAAAGAAAAAATTAATAATTTAATTCTTTCCATGTTGTTTAAGGTGCTGATTATTTTTATTTTGTTTCTATTACAGGAGTGATCGGACTCGATGGATTGATGCGGTTAACCCGGTCCGTTCTAATGACGAGACTGAAAGAATTTATGAAGACTGGGGTTTGTACATTATTGGATGATGGAGTTTTAGTTCGGGGTGGGAGAGTAAGTTAGTACTGGTGGGGCAGAATATTTAATTTAAGACAACTAACACACACAGGTTTGGGAAATCAAGGATGACAACATTTGGCAGCAACTGAAACCTGTTTTTGTGCTGGCTCTTTGCTGGATTGCCTTCTGTTTACACTTTAAATTATTATCTATAAGAAGCCTATGCTCCACTATTTGTATATTCAGTTCCATCAGATGTGTTGTTTTGTACGTGTATGTGTGAAAGTGCATATTAATGACAGGGTTTGCTCTGGCACTTGCCAAATTAGCCCATCTTAAAAATAATTGGCAAATTTTATTTTAATATGTGAAAATAATTTGATGTAATAATTGATTTTTTGTTTGGTAAAATAACTAGGCTTCTGCAATTATTGAAGTTTAATAAATAAATTGCCGAAATTGTCTTCTCACCCAGTCAGCCCTACATGAGCTGTATAGCTAGCTATTCAGTTAATATCAACTGACTAAACCATATGTGCTGAGATGTTGTTAAACCTTCCTTTCCTTTATTTCCAGACTGCCCACAGGGTCAGTGTATACGGAAGTATTCCGCTAGAGAACCAGATGAACTCGGTCTTGAAGAGTCCGATATCGTCAATGTGTACAAGAAAATGTCCGACGGTATGTGCTTTATCTTGAGTGTGCTGATACACTGAATACTTTACTTCAGATCTCTGAAAATTGTAGCATAACCCGATTATATTGTTACACCACAAGTTCTGACATGGCTACAAGTTATTATCCATGTATATTTTTCATCTTCTTAAATCGATGGGATGTAGATAGATAGATAGATAACTAGTTTAACGTGCTCATATACCACTAGAGTTTCGAACATGCCACCCCGAGTCCTGCCTCCGATAAGATCGGTGGCCTGACTTGGTATGGGGGGGTAGAGTTGAAAATGGGCAGAATTTTTAACAGCAATTAGTAAAAAAAATTAATAGAATTAAAAAAAAAAATTAAATAAAAAGTTACAAGCCAAAAATAAAAAGAATTGACTGCTCGGCCGGATATTTATATAATTTGGAGCATTTTAGAAGGACAGTCCAAAAATAAATAAGAGAAAGAACAGAGGATCGGACTATTTAAGAATATTTAAAAAGACAGTAATTTCGACATAAAATTTTAACGAAGGTCTAATAGTTTAAAATCCGATCGATATGTCCACGTGAGTAGCCTCGTTAAGGCCGTTAGGGTGCACAGCTTATAGGGATGAGATGGGTTGCATCCCGTCAAGAAAAACCCCTAGATTGACAGTCAATTGACGTTGAAGGTGAAGTGCTGTGCTGAAATACAGATCTTGAGAAACCGGATCCGTCTGAATGAGAGAGAGAGTATCGGATGACATGTAGCAGACTTCTGAGGCATCATAAACAAAAGTCCAATGTAGCTCGCTAGTAGATTGCTTGCCTGAGATTCAGTTAGTCATAAGAACCTAATGGGTGTTTTGCTTTTCTAATCAGTACCCCACTACCTGTATGTCAAAAGCTTTGATATGCACTGTCTTGTCCATAGAAAAGTGGATACAATACAAGCCCATACCCAATAGGGTGGAAGGGGTAGAGCTGCAGGTTTCTCTCTGATTATCTATGTGGTTCTTAACCATATTATGTCCGATGCCATATAACTGTAAATAACTTTTTTTTAGCGCCATATTAAATAAAACATTTCTTCTTTCCTTCCTTCCTAACAGATTTAGTTTCTACTGAGGTGTCATTAAGAAAATATTCCTTTCATTTTTTGTAGATATATCCACCAGGTAGTATATCATTGTCTTCTCCTGTTCACCTTAAGCTTTCAGGTTGGACTATACTAATTAAAATCCCATAGGCGACCATGTTAACATTTGTGTTTAAAAACACTAAATGCAATATATCAACCAAACTATGATCCATAAATATCAGTACTACAACCCCTACCTCAAAGTATTAACTGCAGAAAATGGTACCTTTCATGGCTCATTTTTGGTATAACCAGATGTTTTTACAACACCTCTAGTTTTTACAACACCAAATTTCAGTCCTTTTTTTTTTTTACATGTACCCCATACATGTTCCAAGCACAAGGCTACTTGACACAGTGGTACTAGATTAATTAAAATTGTGTACATTTTTAGCCGAGATGAAACATTCCATTCCAATATTTATTTACATGCTCATATACCACTAAGGTTTCAAGCATGTCTGTCCTGGGCATAATCTCTGGCCTTTGCCAGTGACTAAGTCCAGGACGGGGGGGGGGGATTGAGTTTGAAGTGGGCAGAATTTTGAATAAGTATTTAGTTGCGTCCAGCGACTGCGCGGACCAACTAGTAGACACCGAAAATGGGCCGTGTTCTGACTGGCTGAATTTCGATTCCTTCGGGTCTAACTAGAAAAACCTATATCTACAGAGAATACCTGCGCCAAACATCATGTCCGGACTAAGAATTTAAACCCAAAAATAAGTTTGACTGCTCGGCCGAAAAGGTTTTAAGGTGATTTGAGCAATTGAATGGGCGCCAAAGTAAAATGCGTTGGACTATTTATAAAAAAATAAACATAAGAATTTTGAAGCTCGGTCGAAATTTTTTTAAAGTCCAACTAAGCCCAAAAAGGAGGTTACCTGTCCTAGTTAAGGTTGACGCAGCAGGACTCATGGTGAGTTAATGGGCTGATCAGGGCTGAAGTTGGGGAGTCCTTCCATCAAAAACTGGTTGTTACGATAAAGGGCTCCTGTGTAGATGTCCCGCAGTACCATCTTTAAGATGCGATGAATGTTTGCGTTGGACATCGTAGGCATCAGGAGTCCTTGTCTGTACAGCCCGTCCTGCTGCGCTGTCACATAAAGTTGTTTGGAGTGTAGGGCCTCCTGGAGCTGGTACTTCCCTTGTCCTGTTGGAAGTTGGCGCCAATGCTTGTCTGACCAGGGTCCCTTGAGTTGTTTGGCATCGGTGAAGTCGCCAATGACCGCTCCTCTATACTTTGCTGGGAGTTTATCACAGACTATAATCCAGTCGGGTTGGTCGGACTTCTTCGGTGAGGTAACCGATGACATCTTCCTCCTCTTGGATTCTCGCTGGATCTCCGCTGGTTTCACAACAACAACCAGAGGTGGTGGAGGACTTTCCGGCGGGTCAATAATGACCACATGTCCCGTGTCCATTGATGAAGGAACCTCTACAGGAGGAGCCTCCACTGTCAGTGGAGCTGACAGCTTTGGTCCCCCCTGGATGGTTCCTGGCGAGTGTTTCGGTCGAGTGGGTGGAGTCGGTGTAGCAGAATGAACCGCCCCCAGTGGTTTGGCCACCGGGTTTGGATCACCCTGCACCGTTCCTCGTCTCGTCCTCCTCTTCGGGACAGGTGGAGCCGCCCCTGGCGGTTGAGCCGCCAAGTTAGGCTCCCCCTGTGTAGTCTTAGGTCGCCTCCTCCGTCTTCTACTGGTTGCGCGTCGCTTCGTCTCGCTGCCGTAGTGTAGCGTGACGGTCGCTGAGTCTCCATTGTGCTCGATTCTGTACTTGGACAAAGGCCCAAGCGATCGCAGCACAGCCCCTAGGGTGGGGGGGGGAGAGAAATCGCCACGTTCTCAAAACACAACCTCATCGTTCGAGAGACACATTTTGTTTACAACCAACACACTCACATTTATAACCAATCACAGGACTTGTGGTGTTAACTTCTCTATCAAAAGTTCGGTGCACCTCGAACTTTAACCAAGCCGGAAATTAATTGGTTTAGTGCTACCTTCACAGCAGCCATTAAAATAAGTTATAAATGAGTATGCTGTGTGTAGAATTATGCCAAACAGAATCTCGCCAGGACAAAGAGTGATGTTCTGGTCTCAGTGGCGTAGTGGTTAAGCCATAGAACTTGAGCCTGGTAGGTACTAGGCTCATATCCCGGTGCCAGCTTCCACTCAGTAGGAGTTTCAGTAGCTCAATTATGGCTGAGTTGGGCCACTTCATGAACTTCTCTCTGACTTCAAAGGCTGTGGTATGTGCTATCCTTGCTGAAAAGAGTAGCCCATGAAGTGGCGACAGCAGGTTTCCTCTCTCAATATCTGTGTGGTCCTTAACCATATGTCCAACACCATATAACTGTAAATAAAATGTGTTGAGTGCATCGTTAAATAAACCATTTCTTTCTTTTTTTTCTCTCTGACTTACCACCAGCAACTGGGATCAATCCCCATCAATGAGCCTATTGTGTTATTTCTTGTTCAGCCAGTGCACCTTGACTGGTATATCAACGGCCATTGTATGTACTATTCTGTCTGTGATATGGTGCATATAAAATATCTCGTACTACCAAGTGAAAGATGTAGTGGATTTCCTTTCTAAGGCTATATGTCAAAATTACCAAATGTTTGACATCCGTTAGACGATGATTAATAAATCAATGTGCTCTAGTGGTGTTGTTAAACAAACACAAACTTTAACTTGTACCACCAGCAACTACTGTATTTCCTCTGACAGTGCTGGGTCTGAAATAACAAGTGGCCTCCAATTAGTGCCACCAGCAACTACTGTATTTCCTCTGACAGTGCTGGGTCTGAAATAACAAGTGGCCTCCAATTAGTGCCACCAGCAACTACTGTATTTCCTCTGACAGTGCTGGTTCTGAAATAACAAGTGGCCTCCAATTAGTGCCACCAGCAACTACTGTATTTCCTCTGACAGTGCTGGGTCTGAAATAACAAGTGGCCTCCAATTAGTGCCACCAGCAACTACTGTATTTCCTCTGACAGTGCTGGGTCTGAAATAACAAGTGGCCTCCAATTAGTGCCACCAGCAACTACTGTATTTCCTCTGACAGTGCTGGGTCTGAAATAACAAGTGGCCTCCAATTAGTGCCACCAGCAACTACTGTATTTCCTCTGACAGTGCTGGTTCTGAAATAACAAGTGGCCTCCAATTAGTGCCACCAGCAACTACTGTATTTCCTCTGACAGTGCTGGGTCTGAAATAACAAGTGGCCTCCAATTAGTGCCACCAGCAACTACTGTATTTCCTCTGACAGTGCTGGGTCTGAAATAACAAGTGGCCTCCAATTAGTGCCACCAGCAACTACTGTATTTCCTCTGACAGTGCTGGGTCTGAAATAACAAGTGGCCTCCAATTAGTGCCACCAGCAACTACTGTATTTCTTTTGACAGTGCTGGGTCTGAAATAACAAGTGGCCTCGAATTCGTACCACCAGCAACTACTGTATTTCTTTTGACAGTGCTGGGTCTGAAATAACAAGTGGCCTCGAATTCGTGCCTGGTTTGTAACCGTTTTGAAATAAATAAATGCTGGACCTTCAATAAGCATCGGGTCTCCAATAAACATGAAAAGAGTAGGCCTACGAGTAAGGATAAATTGAGCAGTGATTTTTATTTCAAATTGAAAGGTATAATATTTGTTAATTTGTTCATTGTTTGTGTTTACTGTTTTAATTTCTTACAGTTTGAATTTAAAGTTTAAAATTAAAAAAAAAACCCCCCAAAAAACATTATTTTATTTTTAAATTACTTAAATTTGCTGGGGGAAACTAAAAGCCGGGCCTGAAATAATGACCTGTCTCCAATAACTACCAGGGTCTGTGTCTTAGCTTGTGTAATGCCAGGTGGGAAATCTCACCTGCAGTAGTCAGAAGGTTAAAGATGGTCATCATTTGATAACGGCTTGCTTAGCTTCTTTCACAAGTGTAATGTTTTAAACTGCTCTAAACTGGAAACAGGTTTCATCTCAGAGTGGTTTTCTCTACCTCCCTCCCTCCGTCCTCCCACTCCCTCCCATCCATTCGCATTCCAGAATTGCTTTCTAGACACGGTGTCGCTTTCACCAGGCCAAGAGTTGTTCCAGTGAGCTTGTTTCCATGGCAATCTCATCTGTCCCAAAGATTTATTAATTTTCAAGGTTTTGGCTCATGAGAATAATAAATATTTTATTTTACCCATTCATATAGGTAACAAAGTGAATAAAATTAATGTTGATGTTAATAGTGTTCCTATGATGGATTATAATAAAACAAATATTTAAGAAAATCCATTTGGACTTTAGTGATGTGATATGATGATTGATTATGTTTAAAAAATCTTAACTGTAATTATTCCTGTATCGTAGACAAGGCATTGGATGTCTTTTAGGGTTAGGATTTGTTTTCATACATAGAAAAAACTTATTAAAAAGATGTTAAAGGAGGTAAAATTACTGAAATATGTTGGGTCTATTCCAGTGAACAGGACAACAGGTGCATAGTCCTAATGAGTCAAATTACTGAAATATGTCGGGTCTATTTCATTGAACAGGACAATACATGTGTAGGTGCATAGTCTAAATGAGTCAAATTACTGAAATATGTCGGGTCTATTCCAGTGAACAGGACAATTAGGTGCATAGTCCTAATGAATCAAATTACTGAAATATGCTGGGTCTATTCCAGTGAACAGGACAACAGGTGCATAGTCCTAATGAGTCAAATTATGAAATATGTCGAGTCTATTCCATTGAACAGGACAACAGGTGCATAGTTCTAATGAGTCAAATTACTGAAATATGCCGGGTCTATTCCAGTGAACAGGACAACAGGTGCATAGTCCTAATGAGTCAAATTACTGAAATATGTCGGGTCTATTCCATTAAACAGGACAAGAGGTGCATAGTCCTAATGAGTCAAATTACTGAAATATGTCGGGTCTATTCCATTAAACAGGACAACAGGTGCATAGTCCTAATGAGTCAAATTACAGAAATATGTCTGGTCTATTCCATTAAACAGGACAAGAGGTGCATAGTCCTAATGAGTCAAATTACATGTAATACTGAACTACTAATTCCTTTCATTCCAGAAGCCTGTTATTAGTCCCCTACCGGTCCAACAGGTTTCATCATCATTCTTCTCTCTGTCTGTCTGTCCATCTGTTCTTCCATCTTACTTACTTATTTAGGCCCATCATCCCTTCTGGGGCATAGGCCATTGACTACAGTGTTTTAGAGTTATCTGTCCTGAGCTCTGGTTTCAAGCTGCCTCCAGGTGTATCCTATCTTCTTGGTGTCCCCCTGGAGGTCCCTTCGCCATGTGTTCTTTGGGCGGCCTCTTTTTCTTCTGCCTTCTGGGTTCCATGTCAGAGCCTGCCTGGTGATATTTGATGCTGGTTTCCGGAGCGTATGACCAATGTTCTTCCATCTACCACATATCATTTTCCTGGATGTTTTTTTTACAGTGCCTTGAGATATTGATCTGCAATTTTGTTTTATGATGTATTGTTACAGATTATGTTTGACTTTCATGAAAATTTACCAATTTTTTATAAGAGTTATGGCCCTTGAACTTAAGAGATATACAAATTTCCTGATTTAACAAAAAGAGTTATGGCCCTTGAACGTAGAGTTTGTTGAGCCCAGTAGGGGACATATATTGCTATAGCAGTACATCCAGAATGCTCATTAGCTATGTGATGTTTTATATTTCAGGGTGGTACGAAGGGGAGAGAATTCGTGATGGGGAGTGCGGCTGGTTCACTGTTACTAACTCTGTGATGTTCTATATTTCAGGGTGGTATAAAGGGGAGAGAATTCATGACGGGGAGTGCGGCTGGTTTCCTGTTACTAACTCTGTGATGTTTTATATTTCAGGGTGGTACGAAGGGGAGAGAATTCGTGATGGAGAGCGCGGCTGGTTCCCTGCCTACTGTATCGAGGAGATCGTGAACTCCCACGTGCGCGCCCGGAACCTCCGCATGCGATACAGACTCCTGATGGCCTCACAGAATCTCACAGAGGCCAATCGGATGTCACACGCATAGTCAGACGCTTTAGTCAGTAATGAACATACAATGAAATTGAGAAATGGCATCACAGAATTTGACTAAGAGGCCAATCGGATGTCACATGCATAGTCAGCTAGTTTAATGAACAACAGAGGTATAAAGAAATTGAGAAATGGCATCACAGAATTTGACTAAGAGGCCAATCTGATGTCACATGCATAGTCAGATGATTTAATGAATAACAAGAGGTACCAAGAAATTGAGAAATGGCAACACAAGATTTTACAAAAGTGTGCAATGGAATGTCCAAGACATGATAAAACTGTTTCATTAACAAGATTTATAAAAGTTAACATTTGATGCCAGAGGATCTGAGAGAGGGGCCAACAGAATGTCCAAGACATGATAAAACTGTTTAATTAACTAGTTATAAAAGCTAATATTTGATGCCAAAGCATCTGAGAGAGGGGCCAATGGCATGTCCTATGCATGATAAAACTGTTTAATTAAAAACAGAGGAAGAAGGTAACAAGTAATACTGCAGGATCTGATAAAGGCCAATGGAATGCTCCACCTGTGAAAAAAACACTTTTCAATTAATAACGAACATAGAAAGTAACACTTGAATTTACAGGAGCTGACAAAAGGCTAGTCGTATGTCACACGCATAATCAAAAGTTGTTAATTAATTGACAACTTGGGTAGAAATGAACACTCGTCATCACAGGACCTTACAGAGGCCAGTTAAATATCATGCATATCACCAAAGTGTTTTAATTAACAACAGGGGTAGAAATTAACACTCACCGAGTAGAAAACATTAGAGACTAGCAGAATTGGGTTTGTAATTAGCAACATTGAACATTGGGGATGGGGTCATGGCCACTATGTGCCTGCCTGTACCATAGCCCATGACTTGTAACGTTTATAGGCTGCTAGTCCCCCTCCACAGCAATGGAACTACTTCTAAGGCCTACCTTCCATTAACACGATTTGGCGAGTGTTTCCTAGTGCGAGTTTATACATACAGTGCATTTACACATCATGCTGAAAGAAGGAAGGAAGGAAGGAAATGTTTTATTTAACAACACACTCAACACATTTTATTTATGGTTATATAATGCGTCGGACATATGGTTAAGGACCACACAGATATTGATGGGCTACTCTTTTTCGATTAGCAGCAAGGGATCATTTATATGCACCATCCCTCAGACAGGATGACACATACCATGGCCTTTGATACACCAGTCGTGGTGCGTGGGCCCACCGACGGGGATCGATCCCAGAACAACTGCGCATCGAGGGGGTGCTTTACCACTGGACTACGTCCCGCCCTTCACACTGAAGGAAGTAAGTCTGATCAATGAGCTTGAAAAATCGCAGATATGGAAATGCACATTTCCACACACATAAAATGCACGCTGAATCGCAGTAATGGAAAGGGGGCCTTAAGTTTTCTTCTGTAACAATAAGAATATTAGAACTGTAGATTGTAGTGTTCAGAATGTTTTTGTATTTCTTTGTTTATTTGTATGAACAGTTTTACTGCCATCATCATATCATTCTCATCATTCCAGTAAGTTTCATTTGAGTGGGGGAAAATGTCGGACCAGATTTATGTGACATTTTCAGAGCTTGAAAATTCTTAATCTAGTTTAACCAGTTTTCTAGTTACATGTACTTGAATACTTTCCCCACAGTAATTATTCGGCCATTGTATTTGTGTATTTTGTTGAATTTCAGGACTGTATGGTGTATACGATTATTCACTTAGTTTGAAAGGTGTGTAAGTTGACAGATGAGCTGAGAAAATGGTTGAATATGTATTACAAAGTATTGCATTTTATATGAAAAGAATTGTTTTACATTGTTTCTGGATGCTTACTACAGTTTTAACCATGATTTGAGTACACAGGCTGTGCTTGAAAAATTGAAGTATTTTATGGTGAAGTATTTTTACGTATTACATAACTTCGATAATAAACAATGTATTTTATATTGTCTTTTAAGTGAAGATGAATATGCTTATGAGTATGTTTGATGTCTGGACTAGAGTTTGTATTACATGCAGCAATAAACTTGCATAATTTTATTTTGACTGGCATTAGTGTTAATTAAGAAGTTTAACCTCAAGATCTGATGCCAATTATTTTAAAAGCTTTAGGCTGGAATATAAATTACTTAATTCAGTTATAAATACCACATAATATACATATGTGTATAATTCTTGATTGCAGGCATTGAATTTTAGGATTTTTTTTTTTTTAAGGATCCTATTAGAATTGTAAAATGATGTTATTTGATTATTTGGCATTCCATCTCATAATTTTACTCTTCCAATCCAAAATCTGGTTTTCAAGGAAGCACGGAATCTTGATGGTACATCTGAGGAAACTGTTACCTCAATCATTAATTATATGTACATGTATATGTAAAAACAATATCATTTGTGTATTGCATTTCTAAAAATTCTACAGTGGCATTTAGCAATGTGTTCCAATTATGGGTCCCGTTCCATGAAATGATTGTGGCTATGGTAGCTTTTAGTGACTTATAGTCAGTGTTATAGCTGACAAATATAAACCTTACAACTGCATCACAAAGTAGTCACAAGTTAGTAGTAAGTATTTCTTTAATGATTGTGAAAGTCAAAAACAGGCTTTGTAAGTTTGGCTCTTAATACATAATGCACAAGTATGTTGCCTCCTATATTTTGTGTTAACGTAATAAATAACCTAAACAAACCATTTTTTTTTTCATTGAACACAAAGTTAATGAAAGGTTTAATGTATTGACTAGTTTCATTTTGACATTAATGCATTTGTACCATTTTTAGGAAATTTCCATTTAACATCTACATCTACATTAATGGTTTATAAACTTATTTGTAAGTTACAATACAAGTATCTCAGACCTATTGTAAAATTTCATCATGTAGCATTATGCATTTTCATGGTTACAATAATTGTTATGGTCCTGGCAACAAAATTCACGGGGTTGGTGCATGGTCCAAATGACCCCTAGGGGAAACACCGGGCATAAGTCAATACATATGGTTAGTTATGTCATGTTCTGAATCAGACTGACCGGCCTCAGTGGTGTCGTGGTTAAGCCATCGGACTTAAGGCTGGTAGGTACAGGGTTCGCATCCCGGTACCGGCTCCCACCCAGAGCGAGTTTTAACGACTCGGTGGGTAGGTGTAAGGCCACTACACCCTCTTCTTTCTCACTAACCACTAACAACTAACCCACTGTCCTGGACAGACAGCCCAGATAGCTGAGGTGCGTGCCCAGGACAGCGTGCTTGAAACTTAATTGGATATAAGCACGAAAATAAGTTGAAATGAACTGAAATGAATCCGACTGGCGATCATAGTGAAATGTTACAGTTATCGCAGTTTGTATTTACAGTGATAGTTGTGCAGCAATCGTTTAGTGGAACAGGTCCTGGTTTCTATGATGTCAAAAAGGTTTGGATATCATTATCAATGTATTTGTACTAGTCATATATACAGTCAAACTTCGTTAACTCGAAGTTGAAGGGGACGACGAAATAGTTCGAATTTCAAGGAGTTTGAGTGTTCGAAATTCGTACAGCAGACCTCAAAGTGAAACTGCATTGCAGTATTATCATTTCGTTGATATCTGATGTTAGCACATTTCTTCTGTGTATATGATAAAACTAAGTAAATATTAACAGAAACGAGATAAATCCGATCAATTTGACGTACATCTCTATGTACTTTTATTGTATTAATTAACAGTAAAGTAAAAAAAAGAGAAAAGAAAACTGAAAGCACGTACTTACATATAACCGGAAGTAAGCGATAAATTAAAGTTGATATATTTTTCAAATTTCAAAACAAGGCGGAACGTAACGTAATAAATTAAAAACTGAATGTTGATTAGCACTAAGTACGTTTGTTTACCAAATAACAAATACACAATATAAATAGCAAAATTATTGTAAATCACAAAAATCATTTTAAAAACCCTCACTAACATAGCGAGACATAACATAACAAATCAAAACGCTGTATGCCAAATAGCACTAGGTTATGTACTTTTTTGCACTCGTTTAAGAGAAAAAACAAACAGCGTTAATTGTTATTACAACAGGTTTTTGAAGATTACAAGACTATCCGTACTTTGTGTAATGAGGCCTGCTGCCGTGTACAAACACCGACAACCCAATGCAGGCATGTAGGAACATTTCGTTCTATTATTCTGTAATTACCGCGTGTATCATCGATAGCCGAGACCAGTCGAGACACTCACGCTTGGCTTGGGTGACAATTCATTTTTCTTTAAAGTATTACCGGTACAGTTAAAAGGCTCAGTCATTCCACAAACTTCGAGTTTTGGAAGTGCAATATCCTTATTTTTTTTATGGTGGGACCACAAAATTACTTTGAGAGATAGAGTTTTTCGAATGTTCGAAGTTTGAGTGTTCGAAGTCTGTTATTACTAGTTTGTATAGCAGTTCGGCCAGGACCGCCGTTTCACTTTGAGAGATCGACGTTTACGAAAGATCGAAGTTTGAGTTATCGAAGGTCGACTGTATTTTGATTTCATGATTCCATTATGGTATTATTTTCATTATGATATTATTTTCATTTCGTAAATAGAGAATGCTACATGAGTGGCAGTTAGATATCATTTCGTAAATAGAGAATGCTACATGAGTGGCAGTTAGATATCATTTCGTAAATAGAGAATGCTACATGAGTGGCAGTTAGATATCATTTCGTAAATAGAGAATGCTACATGAGTGGCCGTTAGATATCATTTATCTTCCCACTTGTTTTAAAGGGACATACCCTAGTTTTTAAACACTAAAGCATTTTTCATTTTACTATTAGAGCCGTTTTTGATAACTAAAATCATACTTTACTTAGATTTTATTGTTTAGGTAATCCATTTCTGTACATTCAAAGTGTTTTTGGTCATCCTGGTGTTTTTAATATCACAAAATGCATTTCTCATATTTTTAAAAATGCATGTCCATCTGAGAAGTCGAGTTATAGTCTATTTTTAAAGGGTATTTCACCATTTCAAAGTCACAGACTCTTGTTTCACTCAGTTGTAACTTTATCCAAATGTATTACATGTTTGTAGATTAACTAAACTTAGTGTTAATTTTCACGGGTTGAAACTAGGGTCTGTCCCTTTAAAAGATACCGTAACGAGCGAAAGAGAGTTGGATAGGTGTTTAAACAATGAGTTGTAAGACAAATGGTATCTAGCGGACATGAATATAGTATTCTATTTCTTACATATCTTCAGCATATAACTAGACACTAAATATTTTATAAAAATTAGCCCAGATTGCCCCCTTTTATTCACAGAACTTGTCTACGCACTCCTTGTTTTATTTTTTGTTGTGAAATACTGTCTTTAAAAACAAAATACCTGTCCTTAATACAATATGTTCTTAATCAATTTGACTTTTATCTAGATCAAAAAGTTTATTTTTTAACAAAAGTATTTTAAAGTATTGTTTAACGTTTTGTCATTTATATATCTGTTTGTCATTGAATGTGATTGTTAAGATGTGGGTTTTTTAACTTGTTATTTTTTTCTTTGTTTTCTTTTGAAGTATTTATGGGGTTTTAATGCTATTTATAAGACTTTATTCTTTTTTTTCCTTTCTCCCCGCCCCCCTTCTGTGGTATGATTTGTACCTGCTAATGTTTTTTTTATAGTTTTGGTAGTTTTCAGATTTTATCACCAACATGTATTTGTAAAAGCTTCAAGTGGTTCTTTCAAAGGGAGGCAACAGCGATAGAATAGAGAAATGAGTAATTTAACACAAAAAAATAACAACAGTGTCCTTATGAATGTCTTAGTTTTTACAAAAACCCCAGCCGTGTTATGTAACTAACAGACAAGCAATCAATTTCACAAGATGTCAAAACCTTAAATTTAGCTCATAAATATGTTGTTCTGTATGTTTAAATATGTGTGGCATCTATTTCATAATTAATGACACCCAATAGCCAACGTGCATTTTTGTGCTGGGGTGTCTTTAAACATTCTTTCACGATTTCATAATTAGGAACGTTTGCAAATGAACATGGAACATGATGAAACATGAAATGTACTGATAAATGTTCACTTCGCCTATTTGTATCCAACTTCTCTTTCTCCTGGGAAGAGCACATTAATTTCATAATCATGAGCTATTTGATGTCAAACATTTGGTAAATTACAGACATGATTGTTTTCCATTATAAAACAGAGTTCCGCTTTTTAAATATTTTAAATTACAGATTTTTATTTTCCGCTTGTTATAATTTTTAACGAGTGATCATTTGGAGCATTTTGCGTTAATTTATGGTGCCAGACAAAAACAAAATTTCCAGGAATATACCGAAAATAGCCGAATATTACAATCTGATCTTCTTGACAGTCCTGTATTGTGCTTGGCCTACAGTTTCCAGTAGACCAATAGACCAATGATTCACTGCGTAACAAGTTGGCAAAAAGTTTGCGTTTTGAAAAAATGGTGTCCCAGGTTGTTACAGTGCCCCTAAAGCCCCAACTGGAAAGCCAAGGGTGCACAATCATGTCTGAACTTACTGATGGTAATAGGATCTTTGTGAGTAATGCATATCACTTAATATTCATGAGCCTACTTAGGTTTTGATGTCACTTAATAACATGAGCTGCTTAGGTTTTGAGTTAGGAATAGGATATTTCACTTTGGATGGTATCATCATCATTTGCATTCTGCAATTTGTCTTCAGAATGTGTCAAAATGTATTCTACAAAAGGATCTTGTGTTTTAAAATCAGTGTTCAAAGAGATTGTAAAAGCAAGTTGATACTCAAGGCAGAATCTTCTTTTTAATCATAATTTTGGTATATACATGTATGAAGAGGATAAATGAACAATTTGATACCTACATGGATTCATGATTTTTATTGCCATAAGTTTAATATTAATCAAAAGTAACACTTGAGTATTAGGTGTTTTTTGTTTCTTAGAAAAATACTATAATTGTTTGAATATAACATATATTGATATTTGTACCATAGTACTTACAGAAACATATCATTCACATTGGTTATTTTATAGTGTTGTAGTCGTCACCACATGATAACAGCATATCACTATTTTATTGGCAGTCCTATTAAAGTGTTTTGTGAGAAATATGTATAAAATACATACATATATTTTATATTTTTTTGTAACAAGTATGAATTAACTTCCCTTGTCCAGTGTTCAGAATATGCAGTATTCAATACTGCTTTTTAAAAAGTTCATCATCCATAATATATATTCCTAACAGACTTTTTAAGTGCATATGAATAGAGTTAAAAACTGCAGAATTTTAAATCATGCAGGTTTATAAAAGTCATATTGACTTGTACCACAACTGTAATTCCACTAGTTTAAAATCTTGCTTATATATTTTTTGCATTATTCTAAAAAGATAAAAAGACATAAAAATAGAATTTTAGTATCATGTTTTATTTTTTGCCTTTTCCCATATTAATATCATTAAAAGTCTTCACTCTTTTAAAATCACAATTTAAAAAAAATCATAGATAGCATTCCAGTATTTTAGAATCACATTTTTGTTTTCATATGGGTATTATGATTAGCTTGAAAGAATAGCCATAGAGTGTTTTGACAGTACACTGTCTTAAGTGTGGTTAATTGGACTTCCATCTTTTGTGGATGTCCCAGTGGCTGAGCAGTTAATTATGTCATGGACTGCAGAATGCCACATGAACCGGCGCAGTAGGCTCGAATCCTGTCAATTGACACTTTGTGTTTATAAATATCATAGATAAAATAATGTGCTGGTGTTCCTATTTCATTAACATAACCACTGATTAGTACATGCATCTTATTTGGTTTATAAGTGCACATCATTTGATAGCTTAATTCCTAGTTTAATTGAGTAATAATGTTTCAGTAGTAGATTAAATACGATTATTAATTATTGTACATATTATCAAAACATGTACTTTTCAATGCATTTATCAACAGCATTACAACTTCTTCTTTTTAAGTTTCTTTATTTTTGTATTGTCATTTCGTAGATTTGACTTTTGTACAATATATATTACATAGTCATTTGTAATAGAACAATAAAACATTATACACACAACATGTAAAGCATGTACAACTCTTGCTCATTGAACATAAGCATAAAAACGTTTTGTTCAAGGCCCTGCTTTATGAAGCTATCTTAGTGCTAAGTTCACCGTAGTATATTAGGAAGTTATAACATGATCTTAGCACTAGGTTCGCTTCGTGGAGTGGGGCCCAGTTGTATAAGGGGAAAAAGACAATGCCAGTTTTAGAGCAGTCTTTTGCAGAGCATGGCATTCTACAGAAACTGAATAACATTTAGAAACAAATAAAATAAGTAAAGCCATTAATGAATATATTCAC
Organism: Gigantopelta aegis; assembly: GCF_016097555.1. Lineage (NCBI taxonomy): Eukaryota > Metazoa > Mollusca > Gastropoda > Neomphalida > Peltospiridae > Gigantopelta > Gigantopelta aegis. Next base: position 42,556,632 of record NC_054713.1, on the reverse strand, counting down.
AACACCAAAAGAAATGTGAATTATTAATTTATTATTATTTTTTTTTTTTTTACAGTTATTCAGTTTGAAACATTAATTTGTGTGTCCTTTAAAATAACCACCGTCTTGCGAATAGTTTAGGCTCATTTTGAAAGTCTATTTACTGAATTAATTTAACATTGAGGGTGGGGATATACACTGTATGTATTAAATATTTTTGTTTCTTTTGATGTTTGGTATATAATAACTGACTAAAGATGTTTATTGCATTTTATTTTATTTCATCAATACACTGTATTAATATGTCATCTAATATATGGTGATATAATAAGGACCAAAGTAGACTGCAAAGTTTAGTATTTGAAACAACCCAACAATTGTTACTTATAAAGTACATGTAAAAAAAACCCCTATCTTATCATTTAGTTTGTGTTTATGTCCAAAAGTACGTCATTTTGTATGTACATGTATGTATGTATGTATGTATGTATGTATGGTGTACAATATAATGACCCAAGATCATTCTATACATTGGAAGATTTGATATTGAATATATGATCCAAAAAATTTTATGTAATGAATACAGGTTATATTTAAGCAGAACAGGTATGTCTGTATACATGTATGTTTTTTTTTTAATATATTATAATGACAAAAATAATCTTTAAAACATACATATATGTATGTTTTGTTCACCCTTCCAAATGTACAAATTCTCTCAGATGTTGAATTAACCAGAGTAGAGTGTTATTTCCATTAGAATGTAATCTGGTTATGGTTGTATAATATTATAAAACCACAATCAGTGAATTTGAAGATTTATTTTTTAAAACATCAAGAATGTTAGGCTGCAACCAATTTTTTTTTTTTTTTTTTTTTTATCTGTGTACATTTCAACTATGAACTTGATGGCTGTAGGCTGTGCTCAAGATGGATGCCACCATGCAGTGGGGCAGGATTTGCTCACCTTTCGCAAACACCTGATATCGTCACTGTTTTTATGGTGATTCCTGAGTACATGCCATCACAGCTGTATATATTTCATTGAGCTCTGCTTTGGAGGTGGCAGCCCTAGTGGATCATGGAAGCAGTCATGACTTTGTCTAACTTCCTTTCCACTCTGTCTTGTGCAGAGATACAATTTTGATCAAGGAATACGGTTTTGTCGTTCAGATTATGAATGACATACATGTAATACTTGATAAAAATCAATGAATTCGAAAATTTTTTATATCCAAAGACTAAGCAATCCAATTAATGTGAAATTTACGGTCTTTAAAGAATTTAAAACTGTGTTTGCTAAGATTTAATAGGTCTACACCCCTCAAAAATAAACCACAACAAAACCAACAACAAAAATCAACCAATAATTGTCAGTAAGTGGCAAATTAAATTGAACTGTGTTTTCAATAAATACATATATGTGTTCACCAGTTTTATTTTATTTTGTATACATGTACATGTTTATTATGACATGTAATTATTTGATGTGTTATTTAAAAAACAAATTACTACAACAATTTACACAGATTTTACAATGTATTGTTTGATTACGATTTGTTTAATGAAGTATAAATAAGAAAATATAATGATATCTGTTTTTAGATAAACATTTCATAGGATGAAATATTCAAAGTATTTTACCATTTGTGTAATATATGTATTTTATATTATAGATTGAATAATATAATATATGTTGTTATTACATTGTGTTTAACGTAAGATGAGTTTTGCTTTGCAATATACATGTACAAATCACAGAAATGGTGTACATAATTAGCAGTTTCACAGTATGAATTCATCATGGCATATTGTAAATGTTTTCTATTGTTTGTTTCTTATAGTATTTGATATATACACAAAAGCATAAAACCAAGTTGAGTATGTTGAGTGACGTTTTTGTCAGTTATGTGAATACTGGCTCATTTCAATGTTCAAAATGTCATTTATCTCTATAATTATGGACATCTATTAATTTATTTAGAAAATGTAGTATTTCTTTGTAAATCAACTATTTTGAAGTGATCTATATGAAAATATTCATAATGCTTTAGTTATTACTGCCCATTTCATTAACTTCTTTTTAAAAATAAATAAAGGATAAACAAATTTGTATATATCTGTGACTTAAAATATGTAATTTAAATATTTGAATTGGATCTAAATGATCTACATATTAATTATATGCTAATTAATTGATACTTTTCAGTGAGTAAAATATTTACGTAATTAGGTAATTTAGAATTGACAGACAGTGGAGCTTCATACGTACTTGTTGCTCAGTCATTTTAATGTTTATTGCCCAAGATACGATCTGTAGTCAGTGTTGGAAACTGATTCATTACTTATGCTGGGCTTCTAGTGTATACTTGTGTTCATTTGTCAAGCATAATGTCACATTACTTTATTCTGTGTTCTTGCTTTCCAGTATGTTCAAGTAGTTTTGTCTAGCAAATCAACACTGCTATCTTTTTATATATTTTTGTACCAGGTACATGTAGGTATAATTGCAAACTTCCCGCCATTATATGATTTATTATATTCTGATTGGAGGACATCACTAACAAATTGAATGTGATCTTTCATAAGCCTCAGAAAATGACGTCAAATGGGATGTCATTACGTCAGATGGGACGTCATTACGTAAAACAGGTCATGGAAGGGACGTTAGAAACTGATGTGTATGTATTTTTACCCAAATAAGTGATGTTGTTTGTAATTATAAAAATTGTTTGTTGGGTTTTTTTGGTGAATTATTTAGTATAAATATTAAAATTTATAAAATGTGTGACTGTTATACATAGATAAATTCATACAAAATTAAAACCGTTCTCATACAGTAATACTATACCTATCTTTTGTCTACCTACATGTATCTGGTGGGTTCACTTACTTCTCTAGTCATCATATTGTCTTAAAGGCACTATCCTGAGTTTTCTCCCATTGTAACATCTTTACAACTGTCAGAGCCTTTTTAGTGACTAAAATTACAAATTAAAGACATTTCAGACTATAAAGTGTCTGTATTAACAAGGTGTTTGTTGTCATCTTAATGTGTGTAGAATATCAAGTGTCTGTATAAAAAAGGTGTTTGTTGCCGTCTAAATTGTTTGTAGTAGCCTAATCAGATTTTACCTTCTAACAATTCCGTACGTTCCAAGAAATATATATTACAAAGTAAAAGGAACAATAACTGCTTCAAACATTAGCACATGATCCACAAACACATTGGATATACAGATACTGGTATTCTATATAAGAACATACATTTAATGTTATTTTTGTCATTGAAAAGACTCTATTTATTCCAATGAGCTCTGTCCTGTGCTAGGTTTGATTTGGTAAACTAGTCTTGGAGTGGCAGTCCTCTTTGCCTTCCTATTGACGAGGCACTAGATAGAGATTCATGGAATGAACCACTTTTAAGCCAAATGCCCATTCGACTCTGCATTGTGCAGAGATACGGGCTTGATCATGAATAACGATTTTGTTGTTCAGATTTGCAAATGCAACAAATGACAACTAGACAGTTGTCATGAAATAACTGTACATTTACGCAGTACATCATTGACACAGTTTAAATATAGCCAATTTTTGGAATAGATTAACATCACCCTATTTTCTGCTTTACCTATGTTAACCAAAACTGAGAACCATACCAGAACCTGTTACATTTTTTATCAGTTTTTGCAGGATTTCGATGCAGATGTCATGTATTTTCTTGGGTCAACAATTGAGTTTTTTTCTTTACGGCTGTTTTAGAGATTCACAAATTATTGCCAGTTTTTATAAGGCTGGTATATTTTTGTTTCATCATGTTGTGTAAATTTTGTTTTTATTATTTTTTAAATTGTTATTTGTTTTGCTCTTCAGATGTGTTCATTTACGCCTCATTTTTGTTGCAATATAAACTGTGATTTGTTATGTTTCATATAATTCCACCCTTTTCAACTTAAAACATTTGAATGATAACTTCTCAATGCACAAACATGTATTCTTAATATAAACTGAATTGATATAGGCTGTGAAATGGCTTACCTGCATTCAGAATAAAATCACCCGTTTTCAACAAAACTGCATGTATTTACAAATGTACATACCCGGTCAGTTAACCTTTTGGTGCAAAATTAGATCATTTTAATTGTTTTTTTTACATCTAATCTAGTGTTCAAATAGAAAAGAAATTAACAGTCTTGCCACAAAATGAATGTTTGTGAGCAACTGAATAAATTGTAGAACAGGTGTTTGTTAATCACCTTCTTATCTCCTGTTACTTGTCCCTCCTCCCTTCTTTATTAAGCTTCATTACTTCTTTTCTTTTTCATACTGTTCATCTTCCCTCTTATTCCTTATATTGTTACTCTCCCTCTCCCCCCCTTTTTTTTTGTTTTTTAGCTCCCTTACTCTTGTTAATGCTTACTTCTCCTATGATCCTTCTTTGGTTACACATCGTCTTATTTATCTCCTTTTCTTAGACCCCTAATGCCTCCTTTTGCTGTTCATTCTCCGGTTACTCTTGCTCTTTCCTTGCTCTTGTTACCGCTCCCCCCCCCCCCCCCCCCCCCCACCCCCCGTTCATTTTCCTCTTTCGCTTCCTATTATATTCTCCTTTTCTTATCTCCCTTGCTCCTATTACTGTTCAAACCCCTTCTGTTCATTATCCAGTTTATCTTCCTCTTCCTTTCTTGTCATAGCCCCCTTACTCCTTCTGTTACTGTTCACCACTCTCCTATTCCTTCTCCTGTTTCTTTTCCTATTGTATTTTCCTTCTTTTCATACTGTACATCCCTCCTGGTCATTCTGTTACTCTCCCTCTTCAATTATCCCTTTCTTAGCTCCCTTACTCCTTATGTTACAGTCTATCTCCACCCCACCTCCGCCCTTCATTGTGTTACTCTTCCTTTACCCTTCTCATTTTCTTAGCTCCCTTACTCCTTTCCATCCTGGTCATCCTCCCTCCTGTTTTTCTTCTTTTCTATTGTGTATCTCGTCTTTTCTGTTTATCTTTATCTTCTCTTCCTCTTCTCTTCCTCTTCTCTTCCTCATTCCGCTCTCTTACCGATTCTCTTATCAGCTTCCTCTTCCCCACTTCTCTTAATGATGTTCGTACTCTTATTCCTGATACTCCCCCCCCCCCCCCCCCCCACACACACACACACATTTTGGCATTCCAGGTTTAGTTATTATTATAGTAGCCAAGATGCTATCACTGGGTCTTGTTTCATCGTGTGGGAATATACTGTTATTTTATCGATATTCAGAATCACACAATATTCATTTGGTATGTGTTTATTATTTTTAGATGTGTTATTGTCTTTGCTGTAGTTATACTGCTAACATCTTCTGCTTTCATACATTGACGCAGTGGGGCAATTTCACGTTAACTAGCGTGACATTTTCTGGCAATTTTCAATTTTAAAAAAATACATGTATTTTGTTTACTTTTGTATCCAAGCATGTTATGTAGTTCGATTTATATCTGAAGATCATAGGCTACGTAATACTGTAAAAAAAAAAAAAAATCATCAGGCGACCTTAAATGGTCTTTGGTTACCATTTATATAATCGTGACAGACGTTACAAAGATGTAACAATTTTGTTAACGTCAGTCAAGGTCAACTAAATGGCTGCCAAAGACTGAATGTTTTTGTCAGTTTCCTACTAAGTAGCTTATAGTCATCTGTTACGAATGTACCAACAAGCAATGCGTGGATGCAATAGTGACGGAACTACAGGTATTTAACATTTAAAAAAATTGGCTTTAAAATGTAACGTCAGTTACCTTGGAATTTCCCAGTGCAAGAAGGGCCGGCTAGCTTACACGTGCTGAGATTATCGCCCGTGAACGCCCGACCTAATCACCGTGACTGTGCTGGACACCTGACATTCCGCGATCAACGCTCATTTATACATTGTATCATTGCTTTTAATGAACGGAATAAACTTTACAACAACTTTAGATTTCTGTGTTATTTCTTACTAAGGCCTCCACGAGTCAAAAAAAAAAAAAAAAAAAAAAAAAATAATATTGGACTCAATTACTCGTAGGTCAAACTCGACTCGGACCCGAGTACCCGATACTTGCCCGAGGTGATCAAGGAATAAAGTAAAATAGCTTTATGTATCTTAATTCCAGCGCTGAACATTGATGCCAAATCATGTCATTGTATTGCATTCCACACAGTCGACTCTTGTTTTCCCCCCGTGTCTCCTAGCCCTATAATGTAACCGCCGACAAGCATATGGCAAAATGACATAAATAATAATAATAATTAAATGAGTGCTCTTCCTTGCACGGGTACTTGGTTATGTGAACATACTTGTCTTGTTGGACTCTGCCCGAGTATTCGTGGAGACCCTATTTCTTATCTTGCACCACCTCCAGCAGCAGCAGCACCACCATGACCCCCAAAATAAATAAAAGAAGAAATTAGAAAAAAACAAAAAATGCAACATCAAAACGAAAAAGAAAACGCTCCTCAAGAACGAACAAACCGCACATTTAGTCCATGCATTATGTCGAATTTATATATCTTTCATAAGGGCTGTTTAGTATTTTTCACAAGAGTCTGGAGGTAATGTTTTCAAGTATACATAAAGAAAAAGGGAATCCACAAAATTTTATTTGAACAAATATGTGGTGGTGGTGGTTGGGTGATCTGGTAAACCCACCAGAAGATATAATTATGATTAAGACCCAATCATTTTCGACTTTTATGTTCAACTAAGTAAAGTTTTGAGCATATTTAGAGCTTATTGAAGTCGAATGTGATAATTCAGTCTTCACAGGATACCTGGGGCCTAATTCACAAAGGTCTCTTAGGTTCTTGTCGGATAACAAAGCATCCTCTTTGCAAGTCTTTTAACGTTGCACTACGAGATCGCAAAGTTGTGAGAATTTAGTGAATTAGGCCCCTGGCCTGGTGCCTATAAAACTTTTTAAGAGTAGACTCGAGACTAATAGAGTCTGAGACACTAATGTCGTGACAACGCCATACAAATTGTATGTGTGTGACGTCACTAGAGGTTTGAGTCTGGACTCTAAACGTTTTATAAACACAGGCCCTGGTACATTTTTTCCATTGGCAGCAATTGCAAGGAATCTTTTTATAATGCACTTTCCCACAGACAAGACTGGACACTCTGCTGTCAGTGGGGTACTGGTAGGAACTGCAAAAAGTGAAAGGCTCGAGCGTACGACCTAATGCACCCGAACGAGCGTTTTACCGACTGAACTACTTTCTCCCCATCTACAACAATAATGATCATAATAATAATAATAATAGATTTTTATTTCAGATCAGTGATCCATAGAACATATTTAAACATCACATACAAAACTGATTACATAATATACAGTAGCTTGTGCCAGCGATTTACACATACAGATTTGACGTACACGTTTGTACACTGCAGGTGGGCAAGAAGGTCGTTTGAGGTGGTTTCGATTCCGCTCTTCAGTGAATATGCTGCTGAGCGAAGTAAAGCGCCAAAACGTTTTACTCGATGACTGACAAACATTTTGCTGGCACTGTATGGTCGTCGTCGTCCAATCATCCATCGGTATGCATTATTATAACATGTTAAGATCCTTCATGGTATCCTGTGTAAACTTCACCCATAATGCACCCGCGTACAAATTACTACAATAACTCACACATAATTGCGTTTTAACAGATTCTGAACGTTCTCCATTATTTGTGGGACTCTCTGAAAGGAATCTTTTTGTGCATTTTCCCATAGATCGAATCGTACATACCACTTCCTTTGATGGGCCTATATATACTCGGAAAATAATTTAGGACCAGTAGATTATTGATTCATTCAACAAATTTTTTGTGCTGTTAATGTTCAAGCACGCTTTCCTGTGTACACACCTAGGCTACTTTTAAAGCATAGCGCACGCGGTCAACAATTGTAGCCAACAATGTTGTCAGATTGGTTTATTTTACCCGCACACGGCAGACTTTTGTTGGCCGTGTGTGGGTAAATAAAACATTGTTGACGTGACGTCATCGTTAAAATGGCCAACTACAGGAATAATTTATATTGGCCATTGGGATGTTAAACATTTCGTAATATTTGACATTATAGTCTTAGAGAGGAAACTCGCTACATTTTTTTTCATTAGTAGTAAGGGATCTTTTATATGCACCATCCCACAGACAGGATAGTACATATCAAGGCCTTCGATATACCAGCCGTATTGCACTGGCTGGAACGAGAAATAGCCCAATAGGCCCACCGACGGTAATCGATCCTAAACTGACGTCGCATCAGGGGAGCGCTTTACCACTTGGCTACGTCCCGTCCCGGCTAATACTGATGATAATATGCCTAATAATAATAATAACAATAAGTTTATAATATAGCACTCCCATACATTCCGCCATTATATTAGGCATGTCACATGACAACATACTTTACGCTGATTGGTTAATGCAGCAGTTTTGTCGCCAACATTGTTGGAGTTTGCCGCACACGGATGATTTTTGTTGTAGACGGTGATTTTGTTGCCAACAAAATTGAACATGTTCGATCTCTCCAACAATTGTTGGCAACAATTTTTTTTGTTACAAATTGCCGCACACGACAATGTTGGCCGACAAATGCGCTATGCATTAAGCATAGCGCACACGGCCAACATTTGTCGGCCAACATTATTGTCAACAATGTTTTTCGATTCAAACCCAATACCTACCAACCTGTTGACCTAACCACGACGCCGGTCAAAAAGGGGGAAAGAAGAAAGAAAGAAAAAACAAACAAAAAAAACATTTTAACGATGATGTCACGTCAACAATGTTTTATTTACCCGCACACGGCCAACAAAAGTCTGCCGTGTGCGGGTAAAATAAACCAATTTGACAACAACGTTGGCGACAATTGTCGGCCGTGTGCGCTATGCTTTAAGCTTAATCATCTAAACAACAATTTAGAGCAAACAAAATGATAAATACTACACGACGTGCTTTAAAACGTATCTAACGAGCAAAACCGAGTTTGATAGTTTTTAAACCAAAAGTTGTAAAATAAATGGAATCTAACGGCCAGGAATGAAGTGCTCCATTTCTTACATATCCCCCACAAAATAGGTTTAAAATAAATTTAAACGCCTTTTCCAACTAAAACCTACTTACGACCCTAGCGCTAGTAGTTAACTTATGGGTCACAGACAAGTAAATTTCAATTTTAAAACTTGAACATCACAGAATGATCCGTTTCGATCATGTTTTTGATTTCTTGGTTAGTATGCCATTTGCCACCTGGTCATCACCTAGGAACAGCCAGTCCTGTGTCCTTAAAGTGTTATCACACCTACATGAATGTCGACGGTAAGTGTTATAAAAAATTACAAATGATGTTCTCACCAATGGATGTTGAAGACCTATTACGAACCAACGTATAGACTTAACGACTTCTAGCCAGATGAGCAGCGTATGTCGGCAGTAACCTATTCGTGAGTGTGCCCTCGTTTCTTTTTCTTACTACTCCCCCCACCCCAACTCCTCCCACCCACCTAGTTATTGTCGTCTGATTATGAAACGAAACATATATTTAAATGCCCAGGCATGGCGTCGCTATAGCTAATATATACACATGTATATATATATATATATATACCAAGCCTAACATGATGCGAATAATTCCCATCCACTAATTGCAGTTGTTACTCCAATTTGCCCATTTCAAATTGTTCCCCGTATCGCCGAAAGCAACGCGACGGTCATGTAACTTAAATGTCATCTGCAGTGTATACTGGAGACTGTACGTTATCGTGAATGCCATTGATGCAGGCAGTTCATGCATACACATATACATACGTACATGCATACACAGAGGACAGTATAGATTATAACCGACAGAGGTAATAAAACGACCATCTGTTGTACGCACGCGGCTGTTGGCAAACGTCAACACCCTTGTGAGTCCGCCATTTTGTTTAAAATACTATTCGGTCGGTATTAACGGAGTTTGTTCAATGGCTTATATGATACCGACAGCGACCATGTAAGAAATATTTAGTTCACGTTGTTTTAAAGACAGGAATTTGTTTTCGTGGAAACGCTGGATGAAGAAAATGGAGAATTTGAATTTTAAAAGGTTAGTTGTTCATATATAATATGTTTTTATAAAGTATTCACCTATAGGTATATGAAAGCGCCGAATTAATAATTTGGTAGAAAGATGCGTTTACTTTGAGACAACTTGGTAGTTATGTAAACCTACAGGAACCGGGTGGGTGGGGTGGGAGTGGCTGTGCCCCCAATTAAGGACAAAACTATACGTTTTATTGGCCTACTCCATATAAAGATAAAAGACTGTGTCCCGTCTACTAGAGATTGTGTCCCCCTTCCAGATATCAGGGCCGTATCCTTCGGGGGGGGGGGGGGGGGGGCAAGGGAGGGGCAGTTGCCTCCCTGAGAATCTCACTTTTTGTGTGTGTTTTGTCCAAACCAATATCCACGACTGGTATAGACAAAATCTGTGGTATGTGCTATCCTGGCTGTGGATCAAAACCTTCACGGTGGACCTATTGTTTTTGGGTTTTTTTTTGTTGTCCAAGCCAGCGTCAACGACTGGTAAACAAAGGCCGTGGTATGTGCTATCCTGTCTGTGGAAAAGGTGCATATGAAAGATGTTTTTACTAATGGAAAATGTAGCTACTTTCCTTTAAATACGTGTTAGAATTAGCAGACGTTTCACATCCCATAGCCGATGGTCAGTTAGTCAATGTGTTCTAGTGATGTGGATATTGTAACAAACCGAACTTCTCTGCTGTATCGGGATAATATTAAATATAATGAATGTCTGTAACTCATTATGAATTCTTGAACATTCAAGAATAATTACACGATTGGAATCGGTTCTCTTTTCTGGCAAAGTTTCAGAACAATATTATACACGTTTGCCTTTCTCTTATTAATTAGGATCGATCCCCGTCGGTGGCCCCATTGGGCTATTTCTCGTTCCAGCCAGTGCTCCACAACTGGTGTAATAAAGGCTGTGGTATGTACTATGCTGTTTGTGAGATGGTGCATAAGATTCCTTGCTGCTAATCGAAAAGAGTAGCCCAGTGGGTTTTCTCTTTATATATCTGTGTTGTCCTTAACCATATGTTTGACGCCATATAACCGCAAATACAATGTGTTGAGTGCGTCGTTAAATAAAACAGTTCCTTCCTTCTTTTGTTAAATTATACCATTTAATATTATCCCTATAGACATGGGATAATAATACAAAGTGTATTATTTTTCTTTTCTGTTAACCCCAGATATCTTTATTCTTTTACGTAAGAATGTTTATTATTACTAGTGTAATGTACTACTACTACACCACACACACAGAAACACATACATACACACAGAGAAACACACACACACGCACGCACGCACACACAAACACACACACGCACACACACACACACACACACACAAACACTCAAACACACACAGAGACAGACAGACACACACATACACACACAGACACACACACATACACACACACAGACAGACACATAGACACACATACACACAAACACACACACACACACACACACACACACACACACCCAAACACCCAAACACACACCCAAACACACACACACACACACACACCCAAACACACACACACACACACACACACACACAAACACACTCACAAACACACACACACACACACACACAGACACAGACACACACACACACACACACACACACATACAGACACACACACACACACACACACACACACACACACACACAGATGTTTAGCTAATCGTTCACTTTTTCAGGGTATAATGAAATGTGGCACAGGTATTCTATGACATGGTGAGATCAATTTAAAAACGGGACACATAAAAAATAACTCCCTCTAGTGACCGCGATTTTAAATTTCAAAATGGCCGTCATCATCCTCATGTATTTTAAAAATCATGCATTCTAAGGTAGTTAGAACCATGATTCCAAAACCTATACCCATATTTTAAGGTAAATAGAACCATGATTCCAAAGTCTATACTCATATTTTAAGGTAGACAGAACCATGATTCCAAAGCCTATACTCGTATTTTAAGGTAGACAGAACTATGATTCCAAAGCCTATTCTCATATTCTAAGATAGATAGAACCATGATTCCAAAGCCTATACTCATATTCTAAGGTAGATAGAACCATGATTCCAAAGCCTATACTCATATTTTAAGGTAGATAGAATCACGATTCCAAAGCCTATACTCATATTTTAAGGTAGATAGAACCATGATTCCAAAGCCTATACTCATATTCTAAGGTAGATAGAACCATGATTCCAAAGTCTATACCCATATTTTAAGGATATGTGCATTTATTGGTGCATCTAAAAGTAGATCATATGTCTACCATATTGGATTTAAAAATGGCCGCCATATATAACAATTTTCAATGAATATTTTAAAACTTAAAGGTGCCATACCATGCTATGTCTATTTCATGTTCAGAGTGTTTGAATTTTACATGATTGTTAGTAACATCTAAAAGAAATCGAAGAATTGTACATTACGGGAACAAAACAAAATTTTATAATTTATCTAAATACTTAAATGTTAAAAATAGATTCTAGAGACTGCGGCTTTAAATCTAACTACCAAACATTTCGCAAATAAATTAGCAAAGTTAAGAATAGATTCTAGAGACTGCGGCTTTAAATCTAACTACCAAACATTTCGCAAATAAATTAGCAAAGTTAAGAATAGATTAAGTTTAAACTTTATTTGACAAAGGACGGGATGTAGCCCGATGGTAAAGTACTCGCTTGATGCGCGGTCGGTCTATTGGGCTATTTCCATTGGGCTATTTCTCGTTCCAGCCAGTCCACCATGACAGGTATATCAAAGGCAGTGGTATGTGTTATCCTGTCTGTGGAATGGTCCATATAAAAGATCCCTTGTTACTAATGGGAAAAGGTAGCGGGTTTCCTCTAAAAGCCTATGTGTCAAAATGACCAAATGTTTGACATCCAATAGCCGATTATTAATATACCAGTGTGCTCTAGTGAAGTGTTAAACAAAACAAACTTCTTTAAAAAAACCCACCTATTTGACACTACATGTTTAACGGGTAACTGTAACTCCTTATTAGCAATTAAAAAAAAATAGTGAATTGTTACATAACAAATGGAAATTAACTGTTTTGTGTGGGGGTGGGTGGGGGTGGGGGTGGTGAAGGGGCAGATTAATTTTTGGAACGACCGAGCATCGATGGTACAAGACACTAGGGGGTCTAGAAAATTTTGAAACGTAGAGGCTCTGAAAAAACATTTTGAGGACATTTCAGGGTGGTTACATACTTAAAACGTCAATATCAGTAGCTAGTAATTTTTATTTTTTTGTCCCCCCCCCCCCCCCCCCCCACCAACCCCGCTAGCTACGGCCCAGAAATTAACATAAAAACCATGGTCGCCAGCAGGGCCAGTTGAAGAACATTTTTAATGCCCTTCTCAAATGAAACTGCAAAGCCAAAATCAAAACTGGAATGTTTTTTTGTTGTTGTTTTGTTGAATAATAACCATGTGCTCACCGCATAAAGTCCATTTGCATCAAAAGGAAACTGAATTCACATGTAACTTCATCATGGATAAAGTTAAAATTCATACAAAAACATATTACTAAGTTTTAAATCCATACCAACTAAAACAAATTTGATAAAGATATTCCGGTATAAATAAAAATGTTTGTTTACAAATTACCATTAAATTGTACAGATTAAATCCAATTTTTAATACAGGGGTGAAAACAAAACACTAGAACAGCCAAGGTATGCAGCTTCACTTGCATTGTCTCTGAAGTAAAAGATAATGCAGTACAAAGAGACTAAATTTAGAACTGCGTATGCTTTAGTAAACTATTCTGGGAGTGGCAGTCCTCTTTGTGGCGATGCAAGAGGGATGAACTCTCCAGTAAAGGATTTCCTTAGGAGTGGCTGTCCTCCTATAGACAAGACACTAGATGTATGGAATCAACCACTATTCGACTCAGCATTGTGCAGATATACAACACTGCGCCCCGTTTTACGAAGCGACCATAGCGCTAAGATCAAATGAAGTGCATAAGATATTCATACATTTAAGGTGATTTTAGCGCTAAGATCGGTTCGTAAAACGGGGGCATGGTCACGTATTACGGTTTTGTCGTTCAGATTAACTTGGATGTTCAATCAGTTATCTTAAAACCTGTATCAGAAAAGATGATTTAACCTATACAGTTTGTTAGTAATGTGTGTGTGTGTGTGTGTGTGTGTGTGTGTCTATATATATATATATATATATATATATATATATATATATATATATATATATATATATATATATATATATATATATATATCCGCCACTTAATGCACATGGAAAATGTGTTGCTTTGTTTGAATATGGTTTAAAGATAAAACAGGTTTGATTGTAAATCTTAATATAATCGACTTATTACTTGGGAATCCGTTACAGAGTAGCTTACTAAAGCATACCATTGCCTTATGCAAACAAAACCCCACACAAATATACAGTTGTAACTATGCTAAACGAAATCCTAACTTTTCTGAAGCTATAAGCATAATAAAATATAATAGAAATATTGAAAAGTATATTTATGTAAATACTGACCATTCCACAAACAAGTGGGATATATTGGCCATATACATAGTTAGTACTTAAATCTTCCAAACATACGGTGCTATATTATGACAAAACCAACCAAATACATAGTTGAATGTAAAGTACACTGTTGAGAAACTTATCAGCCGACAACGCTAGGGATTATTTATTTATTTATTTATTTATTTATCTTCATTATTATTATTATTATTATTATTATTATTATTATTATTATCATTATTATTGTCATTATTATTATTATTATTATTATTATATGAATTATTATTATTATTATTATGTTATTATTATTATTACTATTACTATTTAAAAAAATAAATCTATTTGTTTATTTTACTTCTATTATTTCTTCTTTTCTTTTAGTGGTAACAAGTTTATTACTGTCATAACATAGGCCTATTATTTGTATTCTTGTACATTGTTTATCCTATAACATACCAGGGCCCCCAACACTGGCATTACCGTATTTCTTTTCTGGGGATAATGCACATGGAAAATGGCACCAGATAATATAATAGTAATAGTACATAGCCTGAATTGTTTTATTTTATATGGTGCATTCTAAAGCTAATTATGTATCTAGTGAGACATATCAAATGTAACTTAACCCACTCCCTATTAGGACTTTT
This sequence comes from Gigantopelta aegis, assembly GCF_016097555.1. Taxonomy (NCBI): domain Eukaryota; kingdom Metazoa; phylum Mollusca; class Gastropoda; order Neomphalida; family Peltospiridae; genus Gigantopelta; species Gigantopelta aegis. The sequence continues at coordinate 42,541,381 of NC_054713.1, read as the reverse complement.
AGAACTAGGTCTTACCATCTAAATTTGGTAATCGCCCCCATCAACCTACTACCTTCCCCCTTCCCCTTCCCCCTCCCGCCATGGAATCGTGGACTGGCTACACCAGAACCCGAATCCATGGTGGGCGTGCCCGAACCGCAAGGATGTGGGCACGTTAATATAGTTCCCTTCCCTTCCCATGGAAAATGTGTTGCTTTGTTTGAATGTATGTATGTATAGATGTACGAATGTCTACATATTGTATGAATGTCGGCTTTGACTAGTACATAACACAGATGTTACAGCACTGGCACGGACGATCAAATCTCGTTTCGCTTCACATCTTGTTTCTCATTCTGCTGCTGGGAATCGAACATATAATATGAGGGCGGGACGTAGCCCAATTGTAGAACGCTCGCCTTAGGTCCGGTCTAGGATCGATCCCCGTCGGTGGGCCCATTGCGCTATTTTTCGTTCCAGCCAGTGCACCAAGAAAGAAAGAAATGTTTTATTTAACGATGCACTCAACACATTTTATTTACGGTTATATGGCGTCAGACATATGGTTAAGGACCACACAGATTTTGAGAGGAAAACCGCTGTCGCCACTACATGGGCTACTCTTTCCGATTAGCAGCAAGGGATCTTTTATTTGCGTTTCCCACAGACAGGATAGCACAAACCATGGCCTTTGTTGAACAGTTATGGATCACTGGTCTGGCAAGTGGTTTACACCTACCCAATGAGCCTTGCGGAGCACTCACTCAGGATTTGGAGTCGGTATCTGGATTAAAAATCCCATGCCTCGACTGGGATCCGAACCCAGTACCTACCAGCCTGTAGACCGATGGCCTAACCACGATGCCACCGAGGCCGGTAGCCAGTGCACAACGACTGGTATATTAAAGGCCGTGGTATGTACTATCATGTTTGTGAGATGGTGCATATAAGAGATCCCTTGCTACTAATGGAAAACAACGAAAACAAAACAACAACAATTATTAATTTACAATTAAAATTAAAAAACAAATTGTTTGTTTCAGGCCTTAATGTGAAATGAATTGGTCGCAAATAGAGCGGCCAGCCAAAACCAAAACATATATATTAGAACTCCATTCCAGTCCTAGGCATATTGTCACAAACCACTGACCTATTAAATGGCCTAGCAAAGTATTACGTGAAATATATGTATTTGAATTGTCCCTAAATGCACTTTATTCAACAATCTACGTAACCACCATACTCCACTTATTAATGATATTTTGTAAAAAAAAAAAATTGAATTATGGCAAGGGTCCATAATTTAAAAATTAATATTGCCAAGAGGATTGACATGGATTTCACTCCATCATGGTTTAGTTAAGGTGATTCAATAGCCAGATTTGGTTTCTAAACATTGATGTAATTTTCATTTATTATCCACTTTTGGAGAAATAAGGTCCTTAAATCCGTGACAGTATGCCTTTAAGCCCTAAATTGCCATTTCAGCAGCAGTTTGTAGAAAAGTTACCAGGGTTACTCGTTACTTCAAGTTAACCGGTAGATCTAGGGACATTAGGTTAAAATCCAAGTAAGATTAAAACATAGACTAGGTAAAATCAAAATACATAGTTTAAAACTGAAAACGTTTATACAGACATTAAACATAAGATGACAACTAAGCTCATAGACAACCTCTAAACGACACCACATGTATAAACTACGTAAATATACACACGAGCACATCCCTGTATTGTATACCAACGGTGACTCACGTAACAGCTGTTCAAATCAATACTCGGAGATGTGGCACAGCAATCTGATGGCTATGGTAAAAAAAAAAATCTGTATTGTGTATATTTAAACACATTAGACCGTGAAACATCTACATAACAAATACTGATTGATATGAGAAATGGCCTGAAATAAAGGTGTGATGGCGCTCACGTTCTCTTTCTCTCCATCCAGCGCTCTCCTTCTCTCCCTCCCTCTCATTCCTTTTCCTTCTCCCTCCCTGTCTCTTTGCCTCTCTTCGTTCCATCCAATGCTTCACTACTAGTGTAACAAAGGCCGTGGTATGTACTATCCTGTCTGTGGGGTGGTACATATAAAAGATCACTTGCTGCTAATCGAAAAGAGTAGCTCATGAAGTGCCGACAGCGACTTTCTTCTCTCAATATCTGTGTGGTCCTTAACCATATGTCCGACGCGTTGAGTGCGTCGTTAAATAAAACATCCCCCCCCCCCTCTCTCTCTCTCTCTCTCTCTCTCTCTCTCTCTCTCTCTCCTGTGTCTCTCTCTCTATCCCTCTGTCTGTCTGTCTGTCTGTCTCACTGTGTTCTCTGTCTGTCTCTCTGTCTATATCCCCCTGTCTGTCTTTGTCTGTCTCTGTCTGTCTCTCTCTCCCTGTCTCTGTCTATCTGTCTGTCTGTCTCTGTCTCTCTTCCGTGTCTCTCTCTATCTCTCTGTCTGCCTGTCTCACTGTCTTCTTGTCTGTCTCTCTCTGTCTGTCTTTATCTGTATCTGTCTGCCTCTGTCTCTCTGTCTGCCTGCCTGCCTGCCTGTCTGTCTCTGTCTATCTCTCTATTTCTCTGTCTCTCTCTTCCTGTCTCTCTCTATCTCTCTGTCTGTCTGCCTGCCGGTCTCTCTGCCTGTCTCTCTATTTCTGTATTTGTTGTTGTCTGTCTGTCTGTCTGTCTGTCTCTCTCTCTCTCTCTCTCTCTCTCTCTCTCTCTCTCTCTCTCTCTCTCTCTCTCTCTCTCTCTCTCTCTCTCTCTCTCTGCATGTTCCCCCCACTTGAGAACGAAAATGTACGTGTTTAAAAAAAATAAAAACATGGCTAGTGCCCCCTCAGTAAAGACTGTGACCCTCCTATTAGGGGCAGAGAAAGTGAGACAGTGTTTGTTATGTCTGCCTACTGTAGTCTATATTATCGCTTGCAGATGGGCATCGTGTGTTTATCACACGAAAAGACATTTCCGCATTGCATCCAGGTTCATTGACGTTTGGCCTGTAGAGTCGGGATGGTTAAAGCAAAATCACTTTGGAGCATCAAGCACAGAGGCGTACCTAGCCTGAAATAACATATTAAAGACTACAGCCATTGTATCATGTTTTTGACTAACACTAACAGAACAGTTTTAACAACTGAAGTTACATATTAAATACATTATTTTCTTGTTTAAAATGTCTTTGTCTGTATATACAATGCATTTCTTGTTACCCTAATGTTTGCGTACACTGCCTGGCCTAAGACAGACGTTGTACCTACAACACGCCTGCTAAGACATTCATTTGTATATTGACATTTGACCTGACAGTCTTTTGTGGCCATACATATACATGTTACCCATATGTTTTCAGTAGGCCAAACTGTATTTTAACCCCAAATAATTTTTACGTACGAACCAAATTTATATGTTAAGCAAAATGAAATTTGAGCTACTGCAAACATTAAGGAGACCAGTGGAATGGAACGGAAAATTGTTTAACGTGCACATTCACAGCAAGCTGTTGTAGCGCACACCTGTCCTGGGAACAAGTACCGGCCTCAACCGGTTCCTCCGTCCAGGACAGGAATAGGGCGACCAAACACACATTCATTATATATACAGACGCTGATTCCCTAAACAATCAACTGGTAAGTTGTTAAAAAGGATTTATTATTTGGAAATATATTACAATCATTGCAGACGATCCCTTTAAAGGCGCACATTCTAGTTTTAGTCCATGAAAATGGACACTAAGTTTAGTTAATCTACAAACCTGGAGAAGGATATAACAGAGATAAGCTAAAGTCCGTGAGGTTCAAACAGGGAAATATCGTCCAAAACTAGACTAAAGCTCGTCTCGATAATCAGTATTTCTCAGACGAACGTGCGTTTTTAAAATTATGAAAACCCCCCAACATTTTGGGGTATTTCAAAAACCTAGATGTCCAGAACCACTTCATGTGTACGGAAATGAATATTCTAAAAAATGTAAGTACTTGTAAACTAAATTATAAAACATTTCTTTAATAGTAATAACTACGTCGTAGTGTTTAAAAACTAGGGTCTGTCACTTTAATAGTAAAAACTACGTCGTAGTTTTTAGCAAACTAGGGCCTGTCACTTTAATAGTGAAAACTACGTCGTAGTGTTTAGCAAACTAGGGCCTGTCACTTTAATAGTGAAAACTACGTCGTAGTGTTTAGCAAACTAGGGCCTGTCACTTTAATAGTGAAAACTACGTCGTAGTGTTTAGCAAACTAGGGCCTGTCACTTTAATAGTGAAAACTACGTCGTAGTGTTTAGCAAACTAGGGCATGTCACTTTAATAGTGAAAACTACGTCGTAGTGTTTAGTGAAAACTACGTCGTAGTGTTTAGCAAACTAGGGCCTGCCACTTTAATAGTGAAAACTACGTCGTAGTGTTTAGCAAACTAGGGCCTGTCACTTTAATAGTAAAAACTACGTCGTAGTGTTTAAAAACTAGGGCCTGTCACTTTAATAGTGAAAACTATGTCGGAGTATTTTTTTAAAACTAGGGTCTGTCACTTTAATATGCATTATATGCTTGATATTATATTCTAGAAACATCCAGCCAACCAAGATATCACAAACCACAACCACTAAAAATCAACTTATTATAAACATTCGGCGGGTACTTTTCGGGTAGTTCAGAGTTTGAGGGGAGACGTGTCCATGCCAGCACCCATCCCTTGTATGCATACCTGCTTAGCAACAGTTCAATGACTTTTGTATTTGTACAGGAAGGACATCCTAGTTTCTTGCCCAGATTAGCGTGTTTGAATTTTGTTAGTTTGTAACATGGGAGTCAACAACACATCGGTCAAATCATACGGATTACACAGGGTTTAACGTTAAAGTTTGTTTTGTTTTACGACATCATTAGAGCTTATTCATCTGTTAAACGTCATTGGATGTCAACCACTTGGTAAGTCTGATAAATAGTCCTCGGTTAAAGTTTGTTTTGTTTAACGACACCACTAGAACACAGTGGTTAATTAATCATCGACTATTTGATGTAAACTATAATTGTGACACGTATTCAGAGGAAACCCGCTACATTTTCACATTAGCAACAAGAGATCGTTTATATGTAGTTTTCCACAGACAGAACAGCACATACCACAGCCTTTGACATATCAATCGTGGGGCACTGGATGAGATGGGGGAAAACAACCAAAGAATGGGTCCACAAATGGGATTCGATCCCACGACAAAAACTTACCTGAACTGAATAGTAGCGTAGAGATGTGTCATCATCATCATCATTATCATCATTATCGTCGTCGTCGTCATTATCATCATCATTCTCATAATCGTCGTCGTCGTCATCATCATTATCATCATCATCATCGTCGTCGTCATCATCATCATCATCATTATCATAATCGTCGTCGTCGTCATCATCATCATCATCATCATCATTATAACTGCAACCACCTCTAGACAGAGAACAGATTCAAGAAAGAAAAATAGCACAAACATACACTGTCTCATCATCACACCATTTCGGAACTTCCATTTCCTGTTTTTTTTTCGTTGAATATCTTAGCAGGGCCGTGGCTAGGAGTTTGTGTTGGATGGGGGGGGGGGGGGGGGGGGGGGGGGGGGGGGTGGGTGGTGGCAACTGAGTAGTTAATAATCTAAAACTCCTTAAACTGTTAAGAAGAGAATTTTCTTTAAGTTTCTATAATATTTTCCGGATTCTTTCGGGGGGGGGGGGGAAGTGCCCCATGGCCCCCCCCCCCCCCACCGCCGCTAGCTACGACCCTGCTTAGGCTAGCCAAACCCTTTCTGACGGCACAGCAAACCATCCTTATTGCAACATCTTTGTTTGGTCGTTCTCTTCCTGGATCAGTGAACTATCCTCCTTAGCCAATAGATTAGCGAGTCACCCGAACAGATGCCGTGTCAGAGACAGGTCTAGAAATAAAACGCTAAGCAACAGAAAGAGAAATCGTAACAAGAAAAGATATTGTAGAACATTTAAACCCGCTGTTCCCAGATTCTGAGGTACGTATCTTTCTCTCTCTCTCTCTCTCTCTCTCTCTCTCTCTCTCTCTCTCTCTCTCTCTCTCTCTCTCTCTCTCTCTCTCTCTCTCTCTCTCTCTCTCTCTCTCTTTTTGTCAGAAAATTAATATACTCTACAAATCTAGGACTTTTGGTAATTCTTTTGTCATATTATTTGTGATCACAGAATATGACGACTTCTAGCGAAGTTTGTTAAAGTGATATTTGACCCATGATACGCTCAAAGATCTTGGACGCATGTGTTTTACGTGCATTTATGAAAACTCCCTAAATGCGAATTGACATAGGGTTGAATACACGTCGATTCGTAACGACATTTGTCATTTTGTTCGTTCTAAATGTTTGTTTAAATCATTATTAAGTCTAAGAACAATGTCGACAACTTACATTTTGTTTGAACCATATTTATAGAAAAATATAAACAGATATCCACTGTCCCCTAATTAATCGTGTTGAAAATATTTAGCTATTCCAAAACACCAGGACGATCACAGACATGCTGCGACTTTAAAGGTCCACAATCATGGCACACTATTAATACACAGTGTTTAAAACAAATACATAAACATTACAGTATTAAAAACAAAATACCATCCCAGTTATTAATAAAGTGACTTTTTATAAAACGCTTGGAGAAAAAACCCACTGCTCAGTCGATTTGACCTTCATCAGACTTGTGGCGTAGCATCCGGCCTTCTGTTAGCAGGTCAACATGCCGACAGCAGAGGATGATTTTTCGAAAAACAGCTGATTCTTAACGGACGCTATTTTGGACATTTTGATCTCATAACATTTGTACATCTACTCGAATGGTATCTCGATTGGTGAGGAAGTGGTATATAAGCACGTTAACCTAGCTACCTACCTATCTGTAAGAAGGAAAACACAAGTTCAGTCCCGACTTTTTAAAGTGGGATATTAACATTTGACTGTAATAAAAATATGTGTTCAGATCAGAACGCATTTAAAACAACAAACAGAATAAATAACATTATTTTATTGATTAATGGGCAGAATTATGAAAATAGCAATTAGTAAAAAAGTTAATAGAATAAATAAAAAAAATAAAAAGGTTACAAGCCAAAAATAAAAAGAATTGACTGCTCGGCCGAATATTTACATTATTTGGTGCATTTTAGAGGTATGATCAAATGCCAGTGTCGACAGTTGGGGCAAGATCGCGCGCCTGTGTAGACAGAGCTAATTACTACATGATCCGTTCTTTTGTTCTTGAATTGCATCCAAAGTCCGGAATAGAAGGCATTCGGTGTGGGAACACTTTTTGTTTCCTAATAAATTAACGGTAACTGAACTGGACTTTAAAAGTATGCCGGTGTGTGTGTGTGTGTGTGTGTGTGTGTACATACAGACAGACATACATACATACATACATACATACATACATACATACAACGGCATGGAACAATTTGTGAGGCCAGAAAGGATTTAATTATCTATATATGTAACAGTCAACCTCGACATACATACAATATATAGATATTCATACATCAATACATACATACATACATGAAATACAAGCCCCATATTTTTTTATCGTCACATTATGACAAAAACTCACGTTTGTATCTTAATTAGGTAATTATTAGTTAGTTTATGTAAAAAGGTGCTAAGTATATATCACCAAAATAGTATCAGAAGGTGCCAAGTGCCTGTCAAACTGTGCAGAAAGGTGTACGTTGTACTTATCACCTTTCTGTACAGATCACTTTTCACACTGTTCATGTTTTATAAGAGCAACACAGTGCCACAGGTGTCAGATAGAGCCTTACTGTCTCCAGGAATTAGGTCAAATAGATAAGATAACATTAGCATCATTGAGTATGGTAACCATTTCCTTTAAAACATCTGTGGAATGTGACCTTGGAGAAAATATTACTATCTATTGTTGACTCATTTGTATGCTCTTATTCCAGACGGTTGTATTTGCATTGGCTAGAATTTTGTCTTTTGACTGTGACTTGTGCATGGCTAATCTGAAAGTAAGTTGACATTATAGAAATAATTCCATGATAATTATATTGTTTTTTTTTGTATGTTGTTTTTTAATTTACAATGTATTGCCGTTACGAATGCATAAAACTGTATATTATCGCTAACCTTACTTAATTTGAAATGAAAGGAAGATACGTATTAGTCATTGACTTGTGAAAAATAAAAGTAAACATAAATAATATAATTATAAAAAGTTCAAAATTAAAGATGTTAGTTCATAATTATAATACTAATTTCAATATAGGTGCTAATTATGAATTACTTTTGTCCACACAGGCAAATGAAGATGAATGGAGTGATTACGATTACTATGCACTGGTTCAAGCTAATGAAAACAATGATGACTTTGTGGAAACAGTAGTCAGAACAGCTAAGCTAACACCAGATCCTAAAATACAGCTTTTGGAGAATGGAAGTCTTTTGCATGCAACTGAAGAAATGTTGGAAAGTTACAATAAAAACAGAGATGACATGCACGCCATTACAGGATCAGCTGTACAACAAGACGGAAAATACACAGCACTAAATGAATCAGATGATGAAAGGCATATTATCAAAAACCGTTCACCTAGCAGTGACACATTAGATGTAAAGGATAATTCCTCTATGGATGAAGATGAGAATATTCCGTTGGCACAGCTGAAACGACAGATTAATGATCCACATAATGATGCTATTACAAAACTGTGTTTACCTGACAGTTCAGGTAAGGAAACAGAGTTCACCGATAGCAACAACGATTCCACATACATCCCATCTTTATCAGAAATGAATTCATGTGACAGTAACAAACATGTCAATAGTGATGCTCATATCACGGGCGTAATATCTCAATTGCAGGAATTTCAAAATAGAGGTAAAGCATGGGGAAAAAAGAAGAAGAAACCGTATTACAAGAACGAAAAATAATGTATCAAGAAAACAAATATCATATGAGGCAGTAACAGAACAGGTGAAGCGAAAGATAACTAACTTACAGATCAACAGAAAGAAAAGAATGACTTCTATTATTTATGTAAAGAAGAGATCCATAAGAGAAGCATCATGCACAGACATAATTATAAAATATCACAAAGACAGACTTGATATACTCTTACAAGGCAACGAGCTAAAACGAGTGCCAGTACAACCAGATGACAATTGCTTTTATTCAGCTGTATTGAAATCAACAGGAAGAAAGGAAATGTTTTATTTAACGACGCACTCAACACATTTTATTTACGGATATATGGCGTCAGACATATGGTTAAGGACCACACATATATTGAGAGAGGAAACCCGCTGTCGCCACTTCATGGGCTACTCTTTTCGATTAGCAGTAAGGGATCTTTTATATGCACCATCCCATAGACAGGATAGCACATACCACGGCCTTTGATGTACCAGTCGTGGAGCGAGAAATAGCGCAATGGGCCCACTGACGGGGATAGATCCTAAACCGACCGCGCATCAAGCGAGCGGTGTACCACTGGGCTACCCCTCGCCCCGAAATCAACAGGAGACCAGATAGAGACGCATACCCTTCGCCAAAGTGTGTGTGTTCATATGAAAGAAAACGTCGGCAATTATATAGGTTATATAGCAAATGAGTATGGTTTGTCAGAAAACGAGATAGTTGCTGTCTTTTTCAAAGAATTAGAACTATTGTTTCTGTATGGTCATTGGAAAGGAATGTTATCCAACTGTGTCCCCGTTGCTATAGCAAACATTTACAAACAGGTCGTTAGAATATTTCCCAGCAGGATAGAAACAACTGTGCAAGATATTCAACCCGATATCTCAGAGAGTGTCCAGTCAGTGTATTCATCTTGCCTATCTGGCTGTGCGGGATGAAGAACACTGTGATGCAGTATGCTATGCACAGAATAGTAACACCATACCTCAGCAGAATACAAGGACATGTGACGAGCAGCAAAAACCATGTACCCAAACTGATGTCAGTGCAGGAGATGCAAACGGTGCTAAAAACACACCGATGCTTTCACCAGCTCATTCTCTATTACTAGCTCATTCAAGAAACAAACGAAAACAGAACAGAATTCACGGAGAAACACACATTTCCTGCACTGGAAGAATTGTTTCAGAAAAACAGTTAAACCGGGTAACTGGCAAATGCAGATTTAAATGCCAAGATAAAATTCCAGAAGAGAAAAGAAAAGAAGTGTTCGATTGTTTTTATAGGTTAGACTCTTTTGAACTTCAGAGAAATTACATTTGTCAGTTGGTGGAAGAGGTCACACCAGTCCGTTCAAAAGGTCAAAGATCGACATATCGACAGTATCAAATGATTGTAAATGACAAAAGATTCGCGTTTGCAAGAACTTTTTTCTTCAAACATTTTGTATTGGGAAAAAAAGACAGTTAACTGTTCCCTAAAGAAGAAACAACATGGCTCTGACCAGAGAGGAAAGCAAGCATCTGCTAACAAGATACCAAATCATTTGACCAAATATGTGCATGACCACATAAAATCTATGGAAACTATGGAAGTACATTACTGCAGGAAAGACACAAAGAAAAATATCTGGCACGGAATTTTAGCATTACTAAAATGTGGCAGCTATACAGTGATTCTTGCAAAGCAAAAAACATTAAGGCAGTGTCTCTATGTTTATACAGGAAAATATTTTGTGAGAATTACAATATCTCATGTTTTAAAATAAAGAAAGATCAATGTTCATTGTGCAATAGGTACAATGCCATGAAAGTGTCAGGAACCAATGATGATGAACAGGAAGAACAGTATGCATTTCATCAAACCAAAAAACTTAGAGCAAGAGAAGAAAAAGAATATGATAAACAAAGAGCCAAATTAGACGAGACATTTTATGTTGCCACATTTGATCTTCAGGCAGTGTTAACAACACCACGTTCACTGATTGGTGAGTTGTACTACACACGTAAACTGTGTACGTACAACTCGTCAGTATATTCACTTGGTGATGGCCATGACATCTGTCATATGTGGGATGAAACCCAAGCTCTAGTGGTGTTATTAAACAAAACAAACTTTATTTTGTTCCTCCTGGAAAACATTAGCCGTATTTGTTATGGGTTTGTTTTTAGGTATTGTTATATATTTAATTTCGTGTCATACGCATTGCTCACTTTTGATAAACTTGTGTCTTCTGTATCACTTGCCCAATAGTTGTCTTGAATATAAGACGATTATGTTCTGATCTGATCTGATCTGTTCTGTTCTGTTTTCTTCTTTTCTGTAGTTGTATTGCATTTTGTTAAAAAAAGGGTATTTGTGCACGATACTTATAAACATATGGCAGTGCTATTGGTCAGAAGGTCATCTTAAGTATTTATTAAAACGTTTTCTAATATAAAATAATTGTTCTTTTTATGTTGTATCTTGTGATCCCTCCTCTTTGATGTTTGTATCACAAAGACTCATTTCGAGTTTCACTTCATGAGTCCCAGGGTCTGGACGTAGTCCAGTGGTACAGCGCTCGCTTGATGTGCGGTCGATTTGGGATCGATCACCGTCGGTGGGCCTGTTGGACAGTTTCTCGATCCAGCCAGTGCGCCATGACTGGTATATCAAAGACCGTGGTATGTGTTGTCCTGTCTGTGTGATGAGTTCCGTTCTTTGTGTTTCATCTTAACAAAGTTTTATTTCTCATTCTAGCCAGTGCACCACAACTGATATATCAAAGGCCGTGACATGTGCTGTCCTGTCTGTGGGAAAATGTATATAAATGGTCCATTGCTGCTGATGGAAAAATGTAGCAGATTTCCCCTGAAGACCAAAAGTCAGAATTGCAAAATGTTTGATATCCAATAGTCGATGATTAACAATTTTATTTGTTCTAGTGGTGTCGTTAAACAAAACAAATATTAACTTTAACTCCTTTTTTCAGATTCAGACATCTAGCTGATTGTTGGGTCGGTGTCTGACGTCGTAGAAGTTTTCAACACACAGGCGGACGGACGGGCGGACGGACGAACAAACGGACTTACGGAGGTCGCGATGTTCGACACCCTGGATGTCTGGGAGAGACTGGCCATCATCGGCGGTGTAGCCGTGTTCATGGCTATTGTCATAATCATCGTGGCATGCGTCGTGTGCCCCCTCGGATGTCTGTACCCATACTGCTTTGGGGCTAAAGATACCAACGAAGGTAAGACAATCGGTGATGACGATGATGATGATGATGATGATAACTTGTTTAACGTGCCCATATACCACTAGGGTTTCGAACACGCCCATCCCGAGTCCGACCTCCGATAAGATCGGTGACCTGGCTCGGGATGGAGGGGGGGTAGAGTTGAAAATGGGCAGAATTTTGAAAATAGCAATTAGTAAAAAAGTTAATAGAATAAATTAAAAAGAAAAAGAAAAAAAAAAGAATTGACTGCTCAACCAATTAATATTTATATAATTTGGAGCATTTTAGAAGGACGGTCCAAAATTAAATAAGAAAAAGAAGGGAGGATCGGACTATTTAATAATAAAAAAAAAAAAAGAGTAATTTCGACATAATCTTTTGAACGCAGATCTAAAAGTTTAAAGTCCGATCGATATGTCCACGTGAGTGGCCTCGTTAAGGCCGTTTGGGTGCACAGCTTATAGGGACGAGATGGGTTGCATCCCGTCAAGAAAACCCCTAGATTGACAGTCGATAGACGTTGAAGGTGTAGTGCTGTGCTGAAATACAGATCTTGAGAAGCCGGATCCGTCTGAACGAGAGAGAGTATCAGACTAGGGTATAGTCCAGTCGTCATGGGTTGGTATAGTGGTGCGGACGGGCCCGACTCCGGAGGATACGAGATGGTATCACTATAAAGCAAGACAATCGGTGAAAGTATGTGACAATCGGTGATGTTCGGTGACAGTCGGTGACAATCGGTGATGTTCGACAACAATCGGTGGCGGTCTTGTGACAATCGGTGAAGGTCGGAGACAATCGGTAACAGTCGGTAACGATCGGTGACATCCGTTGATAGTATATAACCCCAACCAAACAAACAAAACAACCGTACCATCCTCTGTTTTAAATGTTGTATTGTTTCAGTTTAGCTTTTCGCAAATGAAAAGGACCACTGTTTTGGAAATAACACACACACACACACACATACACACACACACACACACACACACACAGAAAAAAATGAGAAAAAAGTTGTTATAGAACTGTTGGTAAGAATACATGTGTGTGGTATTGATTTAAAGACATACGATTGGCATGCCCTCGGTGATGACCCGGACTTCAAAGCCAAACCATCCAGTGAAAGACGCACGGCCGAAAATGATTGCTGTCTGACGTATAAGTTAACCTGAAACTAATTTCTCTGTGTTGCACACATAACCTGCAAGCGCAAGCAGAGTCGATTAGTTTCAATTGGAAAAGACTTCTAAATTTCATTTTAACCTGGTTTTTGAGGATGTGTAAGAAACAGAATCCAACTCGCTGATTAATTGATCATTGAGTTAATTAATTAATCAAACAATCAATGTACTCTAGTGGTGTCGTTAAACAAAACAAACTTTACTTTTTATTGTTGGTCAATTTTTTGCCTTTGTTTTGGCAGCGTATGTTGTCCTTTCAGAAAAAAACGCCGTCCCTCTCAACTATTACGGTTCAACGATTGGTCAGCCGTACCAGTTGCAGCCAATGGCCGACCAGTCACGTAGTTTCTGGAACGTATCATCGCCAAGCGGAAAAGACACGGACACTTCTGATTGGTCAGATGCAGACATCATAGAAATGAAACAGGTTTCAAATATTTTACTTTTTTTTCTTCTTTTTTTCTCGTTTGTCGGCCTCACTGATTTTGTGGTTACAAGGTTCAAATCCCGGTGCCGGCACGAAACGAGATTTAATTTTAGTTGTTCATTTCGGAGGTGTAAGGATATTAGTACCTACACGAACTTCTCTTTTACTAACCACTATATTAAAGTGACAGACCGCGTAGTTTTTACTATTAGAGACTTTTTTGAAAATTGAAAGAAAAAGAGAAAGAAATGTTTTCATTAATGACGCACTCAGCACATTTTATTTACGGTTATATGGCGTCAGATATATGGTTAAGGACCACACAGATATTGAGAGAGGAAACCCACTGTCGCCACTTCATGGGCTACTCTTTTCGATCAGCAGCAAGGGATCTTTTATATGCACCATCCCACAGACAGGGTAGTAAATACCACGGTCTTTGATATACCAGTAGTGGTGCACTGGCTGGAACGAGAAATAGCCCAATGGGCCCACCGACGAGGATCAATCCCAGACCGACCGTGCATCGAACGAGCGCTGTACCACTGGGCTACGTCCCGCCCCTTGAAAATTGAAATGAGAAATAATTTGGATTTTAGTGTTTCTGGTATTTCTAATACCACGAAATGCATTTTCTATATATTTAAAAACACACGTGCGTCTGAGAAATATCAGTTATAGAGACGAGTTCTAGTCTATATTTAAAGATATTTCAACATCAGTCAGAAACTCTTGTTCGATTTTATTTTAACTTTGTCCAAATGTGTTACAGTTTTGTAGATAAACCAAACGTAGTGTCCATTTTCACTAGGATCTGCGACTGTTAAGTAACCACTACCCCCCCCCCCCCCCCCCCACACACACACCCACCCCTCCACTTGTCCCGATGAGACAGTGATTTTAGTGCCACGGCGCAGTTTAAACCAATACATCTTACACGACGTCGCTTTCGCCTACCAATAACCCCTGTTCTGAACAAAGAGACCAAAACAATGGTTTATGGACACCACTAGTGCACATTGATTATTTCATCATCGGCTATTGGATGTCGAACGTTTGGTAATTTTGACATATAGTCTTAGAGAGGAAACCCGCTACATTTTTCCATCAGCAACAGACAGAACAGCGCATACCACGGCCTATGATATACGAGTCGTGTGGAATTGGCTGGAACGGGAAAACCCAATAGGAGAATGGGTCCACAGAGAGGGTTCAATCTTATGACCCAGACACCTCAAACAGACAGACAGACAGACAAATAGACAGACAGAGAGACCAGATAATTGAGGACAGGATGCTTGAATTATATTATGTTTATGTTTCAATCTCAAGGAGGGCAGGACGTGGCCAGTGCACCACGACTGGTATGTTATCAAAGCCCATGGTATGTGCTATCCTGTCTGTGGGATGGTGCATATAGAAGATCCCTTGCTACTGATGGAAAAATGCTGCAGGTTTTCTCTCTAAGTGTATGTCAGGACCGGCCTCGGTGGTGTCGTCATCAAGCCACCGAACATAAGGCTGGTAGGTACAAGGTTCGCAGCCCGGTACCGGCTCCCACCCAGAGGGAGTTTTAACGACTCAGTGGGTAGATGTAAGACCAATACACCATCTTCTCTCCCACTAACCACTACACCGACGTCTATCTCACTAACCACTACACCGACGTCTATCTCACTAACCACTACACCGACGTCTATCTCACTGACCACTACACCGACGTCTATCTCACTGACCACTACACCGACGTCTATCTCACTAACCACTACACCGACGTCTATCTCACTAACCACTACACCGACGTCTATCTCACTAACCACTACACCGACGTCTATCTCACTGACCACTACAACGACGTCTATCTCACTAACCAATACACCATCTTCTCTCCCACTAACCACTACACCGACGTCTATCTCACTAACCACTACACCGACGTCTATCTCACTAACCACTACACCGACGTCTATCTCACTAACCACTACACCGACGTCTATCTCACTAACCACTACACCGACGTCTATCTCACTAACCACTACACCGACGTCTATCTCACTAACCACTACACCGACTGCTGTCTCACTAACCACTACACCGACGTCTATCTCACTGACCACTACACCGACGTCTATCTCACTGACCACTACACCGACGTCTATCTCACTGACCACTACACCGACGTCTATCTCACTGACCACTACACCGACGTCTATCTCACTGACCACTACACCGACGTCTATCTCACTGACCACTACACCGACGTCTATCTCACTAACCACAACACCGACGTCTATCTCACTAACCAATACACCATCTTCTCTCCCACTAACCACTACACCGATGTCTATCTCACTAACCACTACACCGACGTCTATCTCACTAACCACTACACCGACGTCTATCTCACTAACCACTACACCGACGTCTATCTCACTGACCACTACACCGACGTCTATCTCACTGACCACTACACCGACGTCTATCTCACTGACCACTACACCGACGTCTATCTCACTGACCACTACACCGACTGCTGTCTCACTAACCACTACACCGACGTCTATCTCACTAACCACTACACCATCTTCTCTCCCACTAACCACTACACCGACTGCTGTCTCACTAACCACTACACCGACTGCTGTCTCACTAACCACTACACCGACTGCTGTCTCACTGACCACTACACCGACTGCTGTCTCACTAACCACTACACCGACTGCTGTCTCACTGACCACTACACCGACGTCTATCTCACTGACCACTACACCGACGTCTATCTCACTGACCACTACACCGACGTCTATCTCACTGACCACTACACCGACGTCTATCTCACTGACCACTACACCGACTGCTGTCTCACTAACCACTACACTGACGTCTATCTCACTAACCACTACACCATCTTCTCTCCCACTAACCACTACACCGACTGCTGTCTCACTAACCACTACACCGACTGCTGTCTCACTAACCACTACACCGACTGCTGTCTCACTGACCACTACACCGACTGCTGTCTCACTAACCACTACACCGACTGCTGTCTCACTGACCACTACACCGACGTCTATCTCACTGACCACTACACCGACGTCTATCTCACTGACCACTACACCGACGTCTATCTCACTGACCACTACACCGACGTCTATCTCACTGACCACTACACCGACTGCTGTCTCACTAACCACTACACTGACGTCTATCTCACTAACCACTACACCAACGTCTATCTCACTCACCACTACACCATCTTCTCTCCCACTAACCACTACACCGACGTCTATCTCACTAACCACTACACCGACGTCTATCTCACTGACCACTACACCGACATCTATCTCACTAACCACTACACCGACGTCTATCTCACTGACCACTACACCGACGTCTATCTCACTCACCACTACACCATCTTCTCTCCCACTAACCACTACACCGACGTCTATCTCACTAACCACTACACCGACGTCTATCTCACTAACCACTACACCGACGTCTATCTCACTAACCACTACACTGACGTCTATCTCACTGACCACTACACCGACGTCTATCTCACTTACCACTACACCGACGTTTATCTCACTAACCACTACACCGACGTCTATCTCACTGACCACTACACCGACTGCTGTCTCACTAACCACTACACCGACGTCTATCTCACTAACCACTACACCGACGTCTATCTCACTAACCACTACACCGACGTCTCTCTCACTCACCACTACACCCCCTTCTCTCTCACTCACCACTACACCCTCTTCTCTTTCTCACTAGCCACTACACCCTCTTCTCTCTCACTAACCACTACACCCTCTTCTCTCTCACTCACCACTACACCCTCTTCTCTCTCACTCACCACTACACCTTCTTCTCTCTCACTCACCACTACACCCTCTTCTCTCTCACTAACCACTACACCCTCTTCTCTCTCACTAACCACTACACCCTCTTCTCTCTCTCACTAACCACTACACTACCTCTCTTCTCTCTCACTAACCACTACACCCTCTTCTCTCTCACTAACCACTACACCCTCTTCTCTCTCACTAACCACTACACCCTCTTCTCTCTCACTAACCACTACACCCTCTTCTCTCTCACTAACCACTACACCCTCTTCTCTCTCACTCACCACTACACCCTCTTCTCTCTCACTAACCACTACAACACCTCTCTCTTCTCTCTCACTAACCACTACACCCTCTTCTCTCTCACTCACCACTACACCCTCTTCTCTCTCACTAACCACTACACCCTCTCTCTCTCTCACTAACCACTACACCACTCTCTCTCTCTCACTAACCACTACACCCTCTTCTCTCTCAAGACCACTACACCCTCTTCTCTCTCACTAACCACTACACCCTCTCTCTCTCTCACTAACCACTACTCTCTCTCTCTCTCACTAAGACCACTACACCCTCTTCTCTCTCACTAACCACTACACCTCTTCTCTCTCACTAACCACTAAACCCTCTTCTCTCTCACTAAACCACTACACCCTCTTCTCTCTCACTAACCACTACACCCTCTTCTCTCTCACTCACCACTACACCTCCTCTTCTCTCACTAACCACTACACCCTCTCTCTCTCTCACTCACCACTACACCCTCTTCTCTCTCACTAACCACTACACTCTCTTCTCTCTCACTCACCACCACTACACCCTCTTCTCTCTCACTAACCACTACACCCTCTTCTCTCTCACTAACCACTACTCACTCTTCTCTCTCACTCACCACTACACCCTCTTCTCTCTCACTAACCACTACACTCTCTTCTCTCTCACTAACCACTACA
The DNA here is from genome assembly GCF_016097555.1 of Gigantopelta aegis. Lineage (NCBI taxonomy): Eukaryota > Metazoa > Mollusca > Gastropoda > Neomphalida > Peltospiridae > Gigantopelta > Gigantopelta aegis. The sequence goes on along the minus strand of NC_054713.1, from coordinate 42,522,827 downwards.
CTCTCTTCTCTGGACACTCTTCTCTCTACTAACCCACTCTCTCTCTCTTCTAACCACTACACCCTCTTCTCTCTCACTAACCACTACACCCTCTTCTCTCTCACTCACCACTACACCCTCTTCTCTCTCACTAACCACTACACCCTCTTCTCTCTCACTACACTCTCTCTCTCTCACTAACCACTACACTCTCTTCTCTCTCACTAACTCACTACACTCTCTTCTCTCTCACTCACCACTACACACTCTCTTCTCTCTCACTAACCACTACACCCTCTTCTCTCTCACTAACCACTACACTACACTCTCTTCTCTCTCACTAACCACTACACTCTCTTCTCTCTCACTAACCACTACTTCACCCTCTTCTCTCTTCTCTCTCACTAACCACTACACTCTCTTCTCTCTTCTCTCACTAACCACTACACTCTCTTCTCTCTCACTAACCACTACACTCTCTCTCTCACTAACCACTACACTCTCTTCTCTCTCACTAACCACTACACTCTCTTCTCTCTCACTAACCACTACACTCTCTTCTCTCTCACTAACCACTACACCCTCTTCTCTCTCACTAACCACTACACTCTCTTCTCTCTCACTAACCACTACACTCTCTTCTCTCTCACTAACCACTACACCCTCTTCTCTCTCACTAACCACTACACTCTCTTCTCTCTCACTAACCACTACACTCTCTTCTCTCTTCTCTCACTAACCACTACACTCTCTTCTCTCTCACTAACCACTACACTCTCTTCTCTCTCACTAACCACTACACTCTCTTCTCTCTCACTAACCACTACACTCTCTTCTCTCTCACTAACCACTACACTCTCTTCTCTCTCACTAACCACTACACTCTCTTCTCTCTCACTAACCACTACACTCTCTTCTCTCTTCTCTCACTAACCACTACACTCTCTTCTCTCTCACTAACCACTACACCCTCTTCTCTCTCACTAACCACTACACCCTCTTCTCTCTCACTAACCACTACACCCTCTTCTCTCTCACTAACCACTACACCCTCTTCTCTCTCACTAACCACTACACCCTCTTCTCTCTCACTAACCACTACACCCTCTTCTCTCTCACTAACCACTACACCCTCTTCTCTCTCACTCACCACTACACCCTCTTCTCTCTCACTAACCACTACACCCTCTTCTCTCTCACTAACCACTACACTCTCTTCTCTCTCACTAACCACTACACCCTCTTCTCTCTCACTAACCACTACACCCTCTTCTCTCTCACTCACCACTACACCCTCTTCTCTCTCACTAACCACTACACCCTCTTCTCTCTCACTAACCACTACACCCTCTTCTCTCTCTCACTAACCACTACACCCTCTTCTCTCTCACTCACCACTACACCCTCTTCTCTCTCTCACTCACCACTACACCCTCTTCTCTCTCACTCACCACTACACCCTCTTCTCTCTCACTCACCACTACACCCTCTTCTCTCTCACTAACCACTACACCCTCTTCTCTCTCTCACTAACCACTACACCCTCTTCTCTCTCACTCACCACTACACCCTCTTCTCTCTCACTCACCACTACACCCTCTTCTCTCTCACTCACCACTACACCCTCTTCTCTCTCACTCACCACTACACCCTCTTCTCTCTCACTCACCACTACACCCTCTTCTCTCTCTCACCACTACACCCTCTTCTCTCTCACTCCTCTACACCCTCTTCTCTCACTCACCACTACACCCTCTTCTCTCTCACTCACCACTGCACCCTCTTCTCTCTCACTCACCACTAACCACTAACTGACTGTCCTGGACAGACAGCCCAGATAGCTGAGGTGTGTGCACAGGACAGTGTGCTTGAACCTTAATTGGATATAAGCACAAAAATAAGTTAAAATGAAATACGTCATTATACCAAATGTTTGACATCCAATAGCCGATTAATAAATCATGGTGCTCTAGTGGTGTCGTTAAGCAAAAGAAACGTTTTTGAACTATAAGTGGATGAAAAGACGAAACAAAATTAAAAATGAAATCTTCTTTTTTCTCTTTCAATCTGGTCTCTGTGACGTAAGGGGCGGGACGTAGCCCAGTGTGCGGTCGGTCTGGGATCGATCCCTGTCGGTGGGCTCATTGGGCTATTTCTCGTTCCAGCCAGTGCACCACGACTGCTATATCAAAACCCATGGTTTGTACTACCCTGTCTGTGGGATGGTGCATATAATAGATCCCTTGCTGCTGATAAAAAAAAAGTAGCCCATGAAGTGGCGATAGCGGGTTTCCTCTCACAATATCTGTGTGGTTCTTAACCATATGTCTGACTCTATATAACCGTAAACCAGCCTCGGTGGCGTAGTGGTTAGTGCCATCGGTCTACAGGCTGGTAGGTACTGGGTTCGGATCCCAGTCGAGGCATGGGATTTTTAATCCAGATACCGACTCCGAACCCTGAGTGAGTGCTTCGCAAGGCTTAATGGGTAGGTGTAAACCACTTGCACCGACCAGTGATCCATAACTAGTTCAACAAAGGCCATGGTTTGTGCTATCCTGCCTGTGGGAAGCGCAAATAAAAGATCCCTTGCTTCTAATCGGAAAGAGTAGCCCATGTAGTGGCGACAGCGGGTTTCCTCTTAAAATCTGTATGGTCCTTAACTATATGTCTGACGCCATATAACCGTAAATAAAATGTGTTGAGTGCGTCGTTAAATAAACATTTCTTTCTTTCTTTCTATATAACCGTAAACCGGCCTCGGTGGCGTCGTGGTAGGCCATCGGTCTACAGGTTGGTAGGTACTGGGTTCGGATCCCAGTCGAGGCATGGGATTTTTAATCCAGATACCGACTCCAAACCCTGAGTGTGTGCTCCGCAAGGCTCAATGGGTAGGTGTAAACCACTTGTACCGACCAGTGATTCATAACTGGTTCAACAAAGGCCATGGTTTGTGCTATCCTGCCTGTGGGAAGCGCAAATAAAAGATCCCTTGCTGCTAATCGGAAGAGTAGCCCATGTAGTGGCG